>NW_025423491.1:1383963-1683963 GCF_020740685.1 Jaculus jaculus
GAATTCATAGAAACATTTTGTTATTCCTTTTCATCAAACAATCCCATAATTATTCACCTCATGTAAAGTTGTCAGGCCCTTATAATGATTAACTGTTTTCACATTTTTCCCATGTATGTGTGGTCAAGCACTTGCGATTTCCTGAACTTCTACTTTCAATAACTATATTAAAGGTGAGAGGCAAAACAACCACAAATGGGGCTTCCCATCATTAATCACTGATCCAGTAGATCCATTTATCCTTCAATCATTTATTTTGAATTTTCCTTTTCACGTCCCTCCAATACATAGACTTTGGTCCCCCCCCCCCCCCCCATTGAACTCTTTTTGACTTCGGTTGTTTTTCTGTAAGGATTCCTGGTAGAGAGTCAATTGCAATTGCCACCATTTAGAAAAATTAGTCATAGAACAATTGTTACATTGTTCCAGGAGGTTCATTGTTTCCTCCTAAGTGTACTGTACTCCATGCCTGACTTTCTTCAAGGCCTCTAAGGAAAACAATTATCTCTGACCCTTTTTCTTGTTTTTCCAATTCTATGCCAGAGCCTCTTTCAGATACATTAACCAACACTTCACCAATTTTTACTGGAAAAGTAAACTTAGAGATTGAGACACCAAGTGAAAAACAGAGAAAGGCAAACATACAGAAAACCATAGATATCTGTAGCATGGAGAGCCAAAGATTTTTCTATAGAGGGACCACATTGGACTTCAAAGAAGAGACAGCTGGGCTGGAACTGTGTCATGCAGCTCTTCAGTGCTTGATTGCTCGTGATCCTGAAATGTCATGCTTGCTATCTCCAGCAACTATTCAGACTAATTTGAGTAGCAATAAAATAATACACCTTAAATGATTATGAAACCAAGAATCCAATACCAAACTAGGCAGCAAGAAGAATCAAGATTATGTCAGAGATTATCAAAACAAGATGACACATACAATAGAGAAAACAGAACAATACACATATTCAGCCAAAGTTTTGGTTCTCCAAAAAAGTTAACAAGATTGACAAATCCCTAGGCAAACTAACAAGGAAGAAAGAGACAGAAAAAGACAGAGAGGGCCAGGTAGGTGGGCACAGAGGGTCCAAATAAATAAAATTAGAGACAGGAAAAGGAGTTGCTAAAATAGTCCCCTATAAAATCTAAGAGACAATTAGGAAATACTCTTAAAACTTACATGACAAAAACCCTGGAATACCTAGATTAAATAGCAAGTGTCTAAGTGCATATGACCTACCAAAATTAAGTAAGTACATAAACAATTTAAAACCCTAATGAAAAGATATGGAAACAGTAACCAATGTCTCCTGGAATGACAAGTGAAAGACCTAATGAATTACTGCTGAAGTCTATCAAACATTTGATGTGCTTGTATTTGCATAATGTGTATTTGTGTGCATGAGTGTTGATGTATGTGAGTGTGGGCATGGGCATGCCACTGCATATGTGTTCAGGTCTTAGGAAAACATTCAGGTGTTCCTTCAACTTCTACTTCCTTTTGAGGCACTCAGTCTTGTACCCATTGTTATCCACTGCTCTATCTGCAGATTAGAACTTCCAGGAAATTTTCCTGTCTGGTCTCCAATCTCCTCAAAAGCATGCTGTGATTATGGAAACCAGTCTTGACTTCTGGTTTCCATAATCACAGTATGTATGTGGAGTCTGTGAACCCCAACTTGGCTACTCAGGTTTATGTGGCAGACATTTATTCACAGGACCATTTGCCCAGCTTCACCTATGAACTTTTAAGGAAAATCTAATGCCAACATTTCTCATTTTCTTCCACAAATGAAAAGGGAAGGGACATTTTTATTGTTTTTCCAGTGCCTTTAGGTGGATGGTTAGGTTATTGATTTGGGACCTTCCTGCCTTTTTTGTGAAGGCATTGAGTGCTATGAATTTTCCCCTGAAGACAGCCTTCATTGTGTCCCATAAGTTTTGGTACAATATGCTCTCATTGTCATTCAATTCCAGAAATTTTTCAATTTCATCCAACATCCAATTATTGTGTAAAAGTGTGCAGTCCACTTTCCAGGTGCCATTGGGATTCTTGGTGGGTCTTTTGTTGTTGATTTCTAGCAATATAGCATTGTGATCTGATATCATGCAGGGAATTATGTCAATTTTTCTAAATATGTGGAGGCAGTCTTTTTGACCCAGTATGTGGTCTATTTTAGAGAATGTTCCATGGGCTGCTGAGAAGAATGTGTAGTCTGCAGATTTGGGATGGAAAGTTCTGTAGATGTCCATTAGGTCTAAGTGTTCTATGGTTTTGTTGAACTCTCTTACTTCCCTGTTGAGTTTCTGTTTGGATGATCTGTCCATTACTGATAATGGTGTATTGAAGTCCCCAGCTATGATGGTGTTGGTGTTTATATCTGTTTTGTCAAGTAGGTTTTGTTTTATGAACTGTTGTGCCCCTGTGTTTGGTGCATACAGATTTATGATTTATGATTATCTTGATGGATCATTCCCTTGATAAGTAGGAAGTGGCCTTCTTTGTCTTTTTTGATTACTTTTGGTTTTAAGTCTATTTTATCCAATATTAATATAGCTATGCCTGCTTGTTTCTTAGTCCCATTTGCTTGGAATATTGTTTTCCACCCTTTCACCCTGAGGAGGTATCTGTCTTTAGTGGTTAGGTGAGTTTCTTGAATGCAACAGATTGAGAGGTCTAATTTTTTTGATGCATCCTGTTAGCACATGTCTCTTGATGGGTGAATTGAGGCCATTAATATTTAGGGTAATGACTGTGAGATTTGATTTGATTCCTGCCATATTGTGATGGTAAATGTGGGTTGGTGTTTTCATGGACTTTGAAGTATTTTGTGCCTACTCTGAGTTTGGTTGTTGTGATCTGCTTCTTG
The DNA here is from genome assembly GCF_020740685.1 of Jaculus jaculus. Taxonomy (NCBI): domain Eukaryota; kingdom Metazoa; phylum Chordata; class Mammalia; order Rodentia; family Dipodidae; genus Jaculus; species Jaculus jaculus. The sequence goes on from NW_025423491.1 coordinate 1,386,834, forward strand.
TAGGCATTTGAGTTTGGTTATTTGTTTCTTCTCTGTGGAAAATTTCCTGATATACTCTCTGTAGGTTTGGTTTTGTGTTTGTATAATTGTAAAGCTGAGTTTTGTCGTGGAAAGTTTTTTTCTTTCACCAGCTATTATGAGGGATACTTCTGCTGAGTAGAGTAGTTTGGGTTCTTAGACTTTGCAGTGTTTCATTCCAGGCCCTTCTAACTTTCAGGGTTTACACTGAGAAGTCAGAAGTAATTCTGATGTGGTTACCTTTAAAAGTTATGTGCTGTGTTCCCTAGCTGCCTTTAGGATTTTCTCTTTGGTGTCAATGCTTAGAGTCTTAATGACAATATGTCTGGGGGAGTTTCTCCTTTGGTCCAGGCTGTTTGGAGTTCTGTTGGCTTCTTGTATCTTGATGGACCTTTCTTTCAAGAGACTGGGGAAGTTTTCTTAATTATCTTGTTAAATAAGTTCTCCATGCCTTTGGTCTGAATTTCTTCTCCTTCTGGTATTCCAATGATCCTGATATTAGGTGTTTAAGGGTATCCCACAGTTCCCTAATGTTCTGTTCACAGGAACTTTTGAAGTTACTGAAATTTTTGAACTCTCTAACTGTTTCTTCTGTCTTGTCTTCCACATCAGAGTTTCTATCCTCCACTTGGGCAACTCTTTTCTTGAGAGCTTCCAGAGAGTTTTGGACTTATTCAATTAAGTTTGCATTTCTACTATTTTTCTTTTTTAAAATTATTTATTTATTTATTTGAGAGCAACAGACACAGAGAGAAAGACAGATAGAGGGAGAGAGAGAGAATGGGCGCGCCAGGGCTTCCAGCCTCTGCAAACTAACTCCAGACGCGTGTGCCCCCTTGTGCATCTGGTTAACGTGGGACCTGGGGAACCGAGCCTCCAACCGGGGTCCTTAGGCTTCACAGGCAAGTGCTTAACTGCTAAGCCATCTCTCCAGCCCTACTACTTTTCTATGTATAATTTCCATCCCTCTGTCAAGATCCCTTTTCATATCAGTTTCTGATTTTCTTGATGATTCTTTGAATTCATTCTTGCATTTGTTTATGTCTTCATTTAGCATAGCCAGCTGATTTTTAAGGTCTCCTTTTTTCCACTCTCCCTCAAATCTCCTGTCTTTGAACTCTTTCCAATTTCTTATCTATTAATTCTAGTTTAGTGATGACAGCATCCACATGATTATCGGTCTTTTGTTGCCTTCCTGCAAGTTCTACCAGTAGGTTGGTCAGGGTTGCATTGCTCATAGCTTCAATTTGATGTTCTGATCCTAATGACTCTTCTATATTTTGGTTAGATTGTAGGACTGGGTGATCTAACTGGATTTTCTTGCATTTGATTTTTCATGTTATTTGTTTTGTGCTGTGGTCTGCCCATGACAGTGTATGGGCACTAGGTGGGTGGATCAGCCTGGGCTCAAGCACAATGGGAATCTGAGGCAGCCTAGGACAGTTGTCAAGCAGCCTGGGCTTTGGCTCTCACTTGCCAAAGTCACCTGATCTACTGCCTAGCAGGGGCACCAAAGGTGCCTTATTTCTCAAGTTCTAATGTGCCAAAGCTACATGCTCTTGAGCTAGGGGGGGTCACTGAGGCACCAAGCACTGAAGCAGCCCAAACTCTGGCTGGGAACACTGGGACCCGGAAGCATCCTATGGTCCCCGCAACAGGACAATGGCAGATGGCTGGCATGGCAGACAGGTAGGGGATGGCACCTGAGCTGGCTCAAGCGAGAGACACAGTCTGAGCTTGTGTGGCAGTTGCTGTGGGACTGGGCTCGCTGAATGTGTGGTGGCAGGAGAGTAAGTGAGCGAGTGGGTGGAGCAGTCTAAGCTTCCACACGCAAGGGTCGATCTGCGCATGGCTGCACTGTGGATACGGTGGCTACTTTGGGGGGAGGGGTGGGCTACCTGCTCCTGAGGGAATCAGGGATTCCCTGTTATTGCCAGAACTCGCTGAAGGTGCAGTGGCCGGAGCAGTAAGAGGGTGAGTGGGCAGAACAGTCTAATCTTCTGCATGCAGGGATCGATAAGTGTTTGGTGGTGCTGTGGATATGGCGGCTATTTTTCAGGAGGGGTGAGCTAACCACCCACGAGGGGATCAGTTATTCTCTGTTTTTCTCCCCTCTGTGCCCTCCCACTGACAATCTATTGGAGATTACTCTCCCCTAAAAGACCCAGTGAACCCTTAATGTCTTGCCTTTCTTTCCCCAGGATTTGCAGCACAGCTAGGTGGTTGCCATCTTGGCAGGAAGTCAAAGTTTTGTTTTTTGTTTTGTTTTGTTTTGTTTTTAATCACTAAGTGAGGCATCTCTACAAGGTTCAGACATGATTGAAGAAGAGGTGCCAGAAAGAATGTGAGAGCCACAGGAAGAAAAGTAGTGCTTTTCAATACTGTCTTCCAGATACAAAGTGGCTATGGTACTCATAACTTCACAGTGAATACCTGCACAATAGGAGGAAAAAAAATGACATGATAATAGACTAGTCTGAAAGAAGAGATTCAGTGGAAGGGGGATTTAGGCAAGAGAAAAGGGAGAGTGAATAGAGGCAATATTGACCATAGTGTATTGTCTATATGTACAAAATTAATCAGTAAATAAAGAGCTTAAAATGAATAAAAACAGAAAAAGAAGATACTCATGTTGAAGGATGAATACCTAACACTGGGCTTCTTTAGATCTTGAATAAATCTGCACCATAATCTCTGGAACCTGCGAGTGCTTCCTTGCATGGAGAAAGATACTTTGCTGATGAGATTGAGGTGGGGAAATTATCCTGGATTGTGTGGGTGGCTCCAGTGTTTTCATTATGATCCTGGAACCTAAAGGAGGGAGGCACACATGAAAGGCAGTGATGCTATTTGAGAAAGACTCAAATGGCCTTTTGTGGCTTTACAGATGGAGGAAAGGGCATATTTGAAGGTGCACAGCTGCAATCCCAACACTCAAGAAGATGAAGCAGGGACTTTTGAATATGTCTAGACTGGGCAATGTAGTGATACCTTGCCAAGTAAGGATGGGAGGAAGAAAAAAGGGGAGGAGAGGAAGAAGTGGAAGAAGAAGACACAGAAGGAGGCATGAAATCAAGAAATGACAGCAGAGAAAAAGAAAGTAATTAGATTCTCCTCTGGACCTGCAGAAGGAACTCAACCCTGCCAACACTGAGAACTCAACCAAATGAGATGATGGTGGATTTCTGCCCAGGAGACTGGGCTGGCGACATAAGCACTGGGCCTCTGTCTGTTAGTGGTGTGCTAACTACTATCATGAGGATGTGTGGAGACTGGCAGCCAGATTTTTCCAGCATGAGATTAAAAGCTCTAATTAGTTTTGGACAAAAATATATTCTAGAAATTATCCCAAATGCTGCTTTCTTCAGCCAAACCTTGTTACTCTGGGGTCCCCAAAGGATTAAAAATTAAAATTTCACAGACTATCTCTACTTTAATAATTTTATCAACCTTTTACTCTTCCCCCAGTGGTGATCACTAACTACCACTGTGGAACTTGAACCCAAAGTTTTGCTAAGTGGAGCATTAATTCACCTGTGGCATGTTAAACAAGAGCCTGGGAATGGGTGGAATGGGGAGATCAATGGATGCCTGGATGGATAATAACCTACACTTTCACAAACCTGAAACAGAAACATAAAAATAAGATTTCTTATTAATCATTAATGAACTGATAGACTTCCTAAAAAAACGATAGATTCAACAGACATGCACACTATGCTATTTTTCTTCTAAGCAAGTTGTTTTAGTCAACAGAGATTTTGATCTTAGCAACAACTACTCCATAATACCTCCTACCCAAGAAAGGGCATAGAGAGTATCACGACTGTGCAGGAGGCAGGATAATGGTTTGTGTACATCAGGATAATAAATCACTGCATTCTCATCAGAAAATATTTGCTTTCCACGAAATCCACCACTCATATTTTTAGTAATCCATTCTCATCTTCAACATCCTCTTGTGGGAAGCACCCCACCCCATCTCACTTTCTGCATTGTGCCCAAGCCTCTCACATCTGTTTTTAAGCACTTCCCATTTTCTCCTGAATGAAAAAGAGCTGAGTTTCATGGTTCTTACAAAGTCACTTTTTATAAATGAGTTTTTCAACTTCCCTGCCTCACTACACAATCCCAAGGTATATTGTGACTTATTCATAGAGATCACAAGGGAATCTCTACTCACTCTGTCCTCAGCAAGGCACCAGCATCAACCTTGATACCCACAATCTCTCTGTCACTTTCTGATGCAGACATTCACTGTTAAGTTAGGCTTGCCAACACCATGATAAAGTGAGTATCTAGAATTATTACTGATTCTGAGGAGACATTGAATAAATGTATGTAGAACCAAATGTGTGGGTGAAGCTATCTGAGCTCTCTATGCTAAGGATCCCATCACTCGTTAATCAATTAATCACTGACATCATGGGGTTACTCACTCAGCAACAAGGCAGGCTCATATAGAAGAAACAGCAGCCCAAGTCACACTGTTGCAGACCTTGTATTGACAACTGCATTCAATCAGAACCTGCACTGCTCCTGATGCTGTACCAACTGTAGTAACCTTTACCTTGCAGTGAACTTCCTAGCAGGTTGGTCCTAGGTTTACAGTTGAGTATACTGCAGCCAGTAATATTCACAACCAGTCTATCCATGCACATGGTAAGACTTAGAACCATGTTTAGAAAAGAAGCCATCACACATTCATTCTCATATTCACTTATGACACTGAAAGATGAATTAATATTGGACATTTTCATTTCAGCTGTTGGACTTCTATCCCAATTTTCATGTGGATTGCATGCTTGTGAAGCTCACATTTGATTTAGGTGGATGTAAGTGGTCTACACTAGGCCTTATGAGTGTAATGACACAATTAGTGGGCATTCTTTTGGTTTAACAATGCTTGCAGTTGAAGAAAAAAAGTATAAGCTCTGTTGTTACTATTCAGTATGGCTCAACTGCAATCCCAGGCCACAGCCATATGTGAAGGAAATCTGGGCCTTTGCCTTGCCTCTCTGAGAAGTCTCCTCCCCAAGCTGTACACTCGTTCACCCCTAGGAAACAGCACAGAGTCAAGAAGAAAGGAACCCCAAGGACTGCCTCACTCTGAGAAGCACAGCTCTCCAGGCCACATCAGGAGCCTTTGCTCATTGCAAGAACCACTCCAAAGCTGGAGATGGAAGGAAACTGGCAGGCCCTGGCCTCCTTGGGGATGTCCCTTGGAAAGAAAGACATACAGAAGCACATACACATATACACATAAATACACATGTACATACACACAGACAAATCTCAGAGTAGGGAGGTCACATAAATCATGAGAAAGGGCATAAGGCCTGAAGTCTTATCAAATGCCAACTGGCCTGGCACAGTACTTAATCCACCTGTCATTATCCTTCCTCCCCATCATGGACACAAGCAGGCACTTGTGTATGATGCCTTCTTCATAAGGCAGGGTCCAAGACTAACAACTGTGACCCAGCATCAGGTACCAAGTTCAATGCTTAAGAGACCTGGACATACATGTTGCTGTTCCCTCTCTCAAGATTCTTTCCTCACCACTAACCATGGCTCTGGGAGAAAGCATGGGTAGGTGCCACTCCTACTTCACAGGAAGGCACCTTGAAAAGTAACCAGGTAGGATTTTTAAGACCTACAAGAGGACAGACTGGCAAGGAGATAAGACTCTGGCTTGGTCCTACCCAGTCCTCAGTGCCTGAGGCCAGTGTCTCCTGTCCACATCTGGGCAGGGACACAGGCTGTCTCTTTGGTGGGAAGGGGTGGCATTCTTCTACATGGTTGGTAGTAGGGTCTCATGGACAGATGGTAATTAGGTATCTCATGTATACCCAGACCCATTCCTTCCTACTTTGTCCCAGAAGGAATACTGAGGACAGGCCAAGATGGACCCTCCTCGCTGCCCACTCCATGCTCCTTCCTGACAACCAAAGGTGCCTCTATGTAGACAAGTGAAAAGAGATGAGTAAAACAGCTATATCCTTTAAATAGTTTAGGAGAGTTTCTTTTCAAAATGATTGCCTTAAAATCCTGTTTTGGATGCATTTCCAGGCATCATTCAACCAAATGTATTCCAATGTCAGACAAAAGTCAGCCTATCGATAGTAGATTGTATTTTTATAATGCACAATGAGAAGGTCTCCTCAACAGACAATGGGGCCAGCTCAAAAAGCAGCTCAGTAGATTTGTGGCTATGATATTGTTATCATGTGGCTATGAATTGGGTTGCCAAAGGGCTCATGTATTGAAATCTTGGTCTCAACTTGTGGTGTTTTCTTGGGGAGGGATCTGGAATCTTCAATATATTTGGCCTTGCCAGAGAAAGTAGGTCACAGGGGAGTGTGTCCTGCCCTGCCTAGCCCCCCCTTTTTTTTTCTTTCAATCCTATGTCACATATTTCTACCATCACCATGTTTTACCTTGTCATAGACCTAGAAACAGAGACAAGTGACCATGGACTGTAAGTTGTAGTGGGGTCCAGTGTCACACACATAAGACCACTGCTGGGTGTGAGCCAACATGTGCTGGCTCACATCAGAGGGTGGGATCTCTGAGAGCAGCTCCAAACTGCTCTGAGTGTCAGCTTTTATTGGAAAAAACTACAAAACATTTATTGCAAAAACATGAAGGGAGTTAAACCATAAGTCACAATTTACATGTTATAGTTATAGCCATCAAAGTAATTTAAACATAATGGGAAACTCTGTGCCTTACAGCAGGGACATTCTATTCTTAGAAGAAAAGACAGAAGGAACTTGTGAACAGGTCTATTGGTCAGTTACAAGAAGCCCCTGGGGGGTGTGAGGTAGGCCTGTTACTAGGAGTCTTCCAATGTCCCACTTATCTACCCTTAAGGATTTTGCTCAACATTGCAGGCCCGGGATAATGTTATTCAGAACCAGCAGAGCCTCCTTTTTATCTACATCTCTATCTTTTGAAGCAAGTATTTCATTCTGTTCTATTATGAGTTCCTACAAAGAAGTGACTCCTATTTTTCTCCGAGCTAGATATAAAGAAATACAAAGAAATATAACATTTTTTGCTCTCCTAAAATAAAGAAATCCTCTGTTGTAGTTGTTCCCTCAGGTGCTCTGGTCACAGCTGTGGAAGCTAACCAACACATACATCTTTGTGTTGAGGAGCTAGTTATTAACTTAATTCTAAATCTAAAGTTCACTTCCAAATCAAACTGAACCAAACTGGAGAACTGCAAAGAAAGGCAGCTAGCAACAGGAAGCAAGATTACATTTTCAGGGGTCACTGGTGTGGAAGAGTACTTTCAGAAATGCAAATGCTTGCCCAGGAAGAATTAGAAAGAGAAGAAATGTCGAAAAATGGTAGACCTTAATCATTAAGTCAAAGGCAGACTAGTGAGTCCTCATCTACAATTTAAGGTTGTCTTGATAGTGTCTTCTAAATTGAGTGGCATCATTACAGTGGATCTCATTCCATGGAGACACTGAGTAAGATATGCAGTAATAAGAATAGACTGCCATCTACAGATAGAAGCAGCATTCCCTTGACCAACCATATTTTAATGTAAAAAAAAAAAAAAGTCCAATCACCTCCCTCCCAACCACACAGTATTTCCTTGGGAATTACTTTGAATTAGGACAGTCATGGGTAAGCAGTTTGCCTCTTTATCATCACCACCACTGTCATCATCACACTACTTCTAGTTTCCCAGAAACACTGTGTCATTCTACTAGCTTTTTACCAGCTGTTATAGAGCCAAAGGGAACTAAACCAACAGATTTTAAGTCAGCAAAGTCGTCAGAGTAGAATCCTGAATCTGCTTAACTGACAAGAATGGCAGCACCTGGAATACATCTGACAATCTGTTATTCCCTGGTTCATAAGGGAAAATACTGAGGAGATCACTTCCTAGAAACAAAGATTGGGCTCAGATCTGAAAAATCTTGTAATTAAAGCACCAATGCACTCCTGAATCTGAATACTAATCCTGTTGTGACTGTAGCAAAAATGTACTAAACTTCAAAGAAAGATTTCAAGCACATGGACTGGCCTTTGGTTTTTATCCCTCTGCCTTTGTTGTCCTCATTCTCAAAAAGTACCAGGAAAAGACTGAACAACAGTGCAACGTGGCTACCTGAGAACTCTCCCACTCTCTACAAGAGAACGGAATCTGAGCGGAATGAGCCAGTGGAGTCACAAACCTTGATGCCTTCAAGAACCAATAGAAGAAAAGAGAAAAAGGAAAGGCCACCATTTCTGCTTGCTCCCAATCCATGGCATCTGGTAGGAGAGCAGGTACACTTGCTATTCAAGAAACACCACTAAAACAGTTTTTCACTGAACAGATTCTAGAGGAAGTGGGTGCTGCCAGGTCAGACCAATGTATTTTGAAAGTTTCTATTGTTATTCTTGATGGAGATCTAAGGAGTTGAATGTTTTTGTCTAATTTGCAGACTCCTTAGACCTCTGTCAAACAAAGTGTCAAAAAATTCTGTTGGAATGGACAGTTGTGACCTGTGGCTCTTGTTTTCCCATTACGTATTCCCACATGTTTTATCCAAGATGAAACTGCAGTACCTGGTTCAAGACTCAACTAAACTAAGATGACAGATGTTTTTCATACATGTGCCCTTGATCAGGAATGAGAGGCGTAAAGTTATAATGGATTTTACTGGAATATGTGTGTGTGTGTGTGTGTGTGTGTGTGTGTGTGTGTGTGTGTGTGTGTATTTATCTGTTGTAAGGAAAAATTCAGGCAAGATGCAGCACACACCTTTGTCACTGAACCCAGATAAACTTCAGGCTGGCTCACTACAGAAAGAAGTGGTTTCCTTGGCTGGTTTTCAATGGGATGCCTACTCTAATGTCTCCACTTCTGGTTTCAGAAAGGTTAAAGGGGCACCAGGGGTGTCTCACCTCCTCTCCACCACCAGCCCCTGATATACTACAAAGCCTCAAAAAACAACAGCTGTCACTGTCCCCAGTGAAGAATGAGTGCTCCTAATGCCACAGCTGAGAAAGAAGTAGAGAATGAGATGGCCACTGTGGATCCAGGACAACCTGCATGTGAGAAGGACGAGGAAGTGAGCGTGGGGATGGCTCTCTGGGGCTTAACGTGCAGGCTCCAGCACATGGTGCACTTAGAGGTAGATGCACACACAGTTACTCTCCTCCTCCTTGCCCAGATGACAGAGGCAGCTGTAGAGCCACTTCTGCTTCAGGACCTCCATGGCACTATGACACTCATCCTTGGCCTTGAGGATGGATGCTAGACTCGAGTTGGTCTTGTTCACCAAGCACTGCACTGAGTGTGGTAGTTGGTGCTATAGCTCTGCCCCTTCATGCACTCGTCTCTGGCTTCTACTAAGTCCAGGGGGATCCCACTGCTCACCTGTGCTGACAAGAACAAATCTGAAAGGAAAAGGAGGAGTGCCTGAGTGCAGCATTGAAGACATAAATCCAGGTCCTGTTAGAGTGTTGACACCTGAGATAAGGAAGTTTGACCCACCTTTTGGGGTGCTCTGACAGGGAACTGGTCCACCCATTTGCCCTGGAATCCAACTTTCTTCTTTCAGAGCTCCTGCCTCAATACCCTCCTCCCTAGCCTTCAGAGTCAGATTTGCTCTGCATCCTGCCGCTAAGGCAGCTGATTCCTGAGTCTACCTCTCTGGGCACCCCAGCCTGCCACCTCTGACTTATCATGGCACATACCATAGGAGAGGCCAACAAGAGGAAGCAGGTTGCAGTCTTCTGGGTGTCCATCTGCAAACACCAAAATGTTATTGGAGAAAAGCTCTCCACTCCAAGTTTGCTCTCTCCACAGCCAGAGCTTGCACACATTCCACCTGCCCCATCACCTTTGCCAGCTCCTCTGGATATGCATGTGACTTCCAGTGCTAGAACAGAGAGTTCAAATCCCTCAGTTTTCACACAGTCTGGGTCATTAAAACCCATGGCAATAAACCTTTCCATGTGTGGTGATGCACACCTTTAATCCTAGCACTCAGGAGGCAAAGGTAGGAAGATCGCTATGAGTTCATGGCCACACTGAGACTACATAGTGAATTTCAGATCAGCATGGACCAGAATGAAACCTTACTTCAAAAAAACCAAAACAACAACAACAAAACCCCTAAATGTTCCTACATGCAGAGGCTCAGATTAACCTAACTAACCCAAAACCAAGAGTGTGTCCTGTAATGAGAACACAGATGTCTTTCCCTCTGCTACTGCCCCTTGCCACTCTTCCCTCTCCTGCTCCCTCCTGAGGGACTTCCCTGTGTCTGGATGTGGACCCTTCTCCACCTGAATCCTGTCCTAGTATGGGAAGTCCACAAGGCACATCCATGGGGAAATGGTGCAAAGAGGTAGGAAAGAGCTCTGAAAGTCCAAGGGGGTGTCTATCCCTGATAACCCATGAGATTGAAAAAAGCAAATAATTAAGTTATTTTTTGTGATTAGGAACAGAACCCACCCTGCTGGGAGTCTGATCCCTGGGTGGCAAGGTAACAGATCCCTAGCCATGCCCATCGAGGAAAGAGAGATCCCTTCTCCCAGGAAGGTGGCTGCCCCACCATCCCACCAACTCTGTGCCAGCCAGCTAGGTACACACCTTCCCACATCCTGGTTTGCCCCCTGTCTCTGCCAAGCCCAAGCCTTCTGCAGCACCACAGCTCTTGGCGAAGGAACCATGCATGATAAATCAAGACACACAAGAGGCAAAATCTTCAAAATGTTTAATTGGAGAAAAGTTCTCATCTCCAAGTTCTCTTTCCAAACACAGCACCTGCTCACACTACACCTTTCCAGATCTTTGTCTAGTTCCACTGGACTCTCAAGTCACTTCTGGGGCACTTTCTTCTTTCCAGGTGTGGACCCCACCCACCTCTATCTGGTCCAACTTGAGAGCCTCCATGGAGGAGGGACACCAAAGCCTATGCTTGTCTAGAATTGGGAAGAGGGCTCTCAAAGTCCAACATGGTGTCTATCCTGCACAACCTAAGAAACTGAAAGGAAGGAAACACATAAATTTACTTCCTGATCTACAGTAGGGATCCAAGCCCTGGGTAGCAGCTTCCTAGCCATGTCCACCATACAGGTTTACTCATTTTCTGCAGCAGTTACTTTCTTGTTCTGCCAAACAATACTTGACTAGAAGCAAATGATGGAAGGAAATGCTTTATTTCAGCTTAAAGTGTTAAGGAAAAATGTCACCATGGCAGGGAAAGCCTGGCAAGACCACAGAGCATGTGACCTTTTGTTACCTCAGCTGGGAGAAAGCAGCAAGAGTAGGCTAGCTAGCACTGGCAAGGTGGATAGAGGATAAAATCCCATGATACTCTTCCAGTGGCACACCACCTCCAGCTAGGTTCCACCTAGCAATAACTCCACTAGCTGGGGAGATAGTATAATGCTTAATCACAAACATATGAACCTGTGGGGGACATTTTACACTCACACACCATAGCATATGACAAGTAAATGTGAGAATTATTTTTAAAATGATGAGAATCTCTCAGACATATTTGATACAGTAGTCACTTTATTGGTTTCATTATTGAATACTTTTATCTCATTCAAAAATATCTCTAAGTGTTCAGAATTGCATAGAAAATAAAGTGTTCACAAAATCCATCATATTAAAATTATTGCATGTAGAGGCTTCAGAGATGGCTCAGAAATTAAGTCACTTGCCTGGAAAACCTAAAGATCCATGTTCAATTCCCAAGTGCCCACATAAAGCCAGATACACCAAGAGGCACATACTTCTGGAGTACATTTTCAGTGGCTGAAGGCTGTGCCATTTCCATTCTCTGTCTATCTCTCTTCTCTGCATGCTTTCAAATGAATAAATAAATATATATTTTTTAAATTTACTTAATGTACAGCATAAAATCTAGAGAAAAATTGCCATATAATTAAACCTGTAAAAATTGTAAAGGCTTCAGAACTAACCTCAGTTTTTAAGGATTCACAGTTCAGGTCCACAGAAAAAGTAGATACAATTCCCACTAGCGAAGCTCATGAAGATACCCAAAGGAAGTGTGCAGCAGCCTTTCCACACATGGGTCCTAGCCTTCTGAAGTACTAATGGGCCTTTCTGTCTCAGAAGTAGCCTTGGAGAAAAAGTACCAGTAGGCGATTGTGCAGGTGTTAGAGGGCACAGTGCCCACACTTTAGAACTAATGGGGTACAGTAAAGGTGCTGTGAGCTTCTGGGGCTCTCTGGAAATTGAGCCCCTGTTGAGCAGAGGAGTCCTGGGATTGGAAGGCCCTACTAGTTTGTTCTTGGAGGTTCAAGTTAACCTTAGCCTCTTGTACTCTCAGTGTTTGAAATCTCAAGTTAGAAGCAGAGGATACTGCAAACATTCTGTTCAGCCTTTATCAAAACTGATGATTCCAGGAGGTTAAGGCACCTGCCCAAAGAGCCTAACAGCCCATGTTTGATGCCCCAGTACCCACACAAAACCAGTTGCAAAAGGTAGAACATGCAACTGGAGTTCATTTTCAGCAGCTAGAGCTCTGTAGTGCACCCATTTTAATATTTGCTATCTCCTTATAAATTGTTGCTCACCTTACAATAAAATATGATTTGAATTTTAATAAAATAATGAAAGAAACTGATGAATCCAAGCTGGAGAGATGGTTCAATGGTCAATGCACATGCTTGGAAAGCCTGTCAGCCCAGGCTTAATTTCTAGGCACCAACATAACTCTGTATGCCAAGGAGCATGAGCATCTACAATGCAACTGTGGCAACTGGAGCCAGAACCAGGAGAATCTGAAGTTCATGAGCCATGCCAGTTTTATATTCTTTTGTAGCACCAAGAGCACAAACACATAAGTTGTCACCTGATCACCACACAAGTGCTGTGGAGTACACACATGCACACGCAAAAGATAAACACTGGGCTGGAGAGATGGCTTAGCAATTAAATCACTTTCTTGCAAAGCCTAAGGACCAAGGTTTGATTTCCAAGTACCCACATAAGCCAGATGCACAAGGTGGCACATGCTTCTAGAGTTCATGTGCAGTGGCTGGAGGTCTGGGCATATCCATTCTCTCTCTCAAATAAATTAGTAAAGAAATATTTAAAATATTTTTAAAGACCATTATTATTTTTTAAAAAGATAACCATTTAACACATTGACAAATTCTACAAACGTTCTAGCAATGTGCTTTATAAGAAGCACCTCATGGCACTGCTTTACCTGAAAGGCTGACACAGAACCACTGCCTGACATCAAGAAGGGGAGGACTAGCAATGTACAGACCTCTTCTGCTTGAGTCTTCCACTGCATAGCCTGAAAGGCTGACATAAATCCCGCACTCTGAGGTCAAGAGGGAGAGTCCTAACAGTGTCCACATAACAGTGTCCACACCTCTTCCATCTGAGGGCCGCCCTCTTCTTTCTGGCAGTCTACTCAGCTTTGCTGACAGTGTTCATCTCCTAGTCTCCCTATCACTCACAAGTGCTGCTGCAGGGTGAGGCCACTGTGGGTTCAGAATAAATAAGCATGAAATGATGGTGTGCAACATGGGAGAGTCAAAAGCTGTGTAGACCCAAGGGGAAGTCCTGAGAGGAAGAACAGGCTGAGGGAAGAAAGGACAGGGGGAGGTTGCACTCCCCAGGTGGTATTGAGGACAGCTGGAGGCGTGGCCGTGTTGGGGCAGGACTGCAGCTGAAGGACAGGACAGGTGTCCAGGGGACCGCAGCACCAGCAGAAGAAGAAGAAAGTAGGTGGAGGACAAACAGCAGGGAAAACCACATGAGCAGGAAGACGAGACAAGGAACAGAAGGAGCAGAAAGAGAAACAAGGGAAGGAGGAGAAACAGAAAAACTCAGATGTTCACCAGCAGTGGTGGTGGACATCTTTACTCCCAGGACTTGGGAGACAGAGTTGGGGGATTGTTATAAGTTTGAAGCTATCCTGGAACTACAGTGATTTCCAGGTCAGCTTGGGCTAGACTGACATCCTAACAAAAACAAAACAAACAAACAAAAAAAAAAAAAACAAAAAACAAAAAAACAGATGATCACCATTATTGTTAATCATAGAAATTTAAATTCAAATTGCATGCCACTGAAGCTTATTACTTTGCAGCTTTGAGAGACTTGCATGACCAAGGGTTGTCAAGAATATGAATTAACAAAACATGAAAAGACTGCACTTAGTGGTCTTAGGTTTACACAAATATTCCTACTGGTTTTGGTTCATGCACAAATAGCAACTTTTCAGGGCTGGGAAGGAGACCTCTTCACTCTGTAGCTGACAACCTGATCCAGAGAAAACTGTGGTCAGTGCTACACACACAGGAGGAAGGCCCTGGAAGGTAGAAGGTGAGGGTGCAGTGCAGCGTCACCAGCAGGGGACACCATCTTCAGGTAGGTGCTTACATAGGAGGAAGTTATCCTTAGGCCACATCCTCCAGGTCATTCTGGCATGTCCCGAGGGGTGAGGCAAGGCCTCTGTCTATCTCAGTCTCTTGCTCTAGGCAGGAGCAGGCTGGACAATGTCTCAGGAAACAAGTAGGGCTGAGGATTTCAGAAAGTTGGGAAGCTCAGAAACCTTGCTTCTGTTTCTGAAGACAAAAACCACTGAGGTATGAGGTGAAGAAAGCCCCAATTCTTTCTTTAAGAGCACTGACATTGTACATATATGATGCTTCACCTTCCATCATGTCCATGCACACCAGATAATCTCCTTCTTGGTGCCAATCACTCCATCACCTCGCAAGCTTTTCTGAAGGGTCACATTCAGAGAGCTCCATGAGTTCATGCAGGGGCAGTAGCTCATGCCCTGAAAAAATAGGGCATAAAATCAGTTGAGTTATCCAGGCAGGAGGCTCACACGAGGTCAGACCAGAGAGAAGGCCTGGACACACACCCTAAAGACTACTCTTTACTATTGAGGTACTTGTTCAGCCATGTTTGCTTCGGCGCTATTCACAATTGCTAGGAAAGGACATCAGCTCAGACACTCAACAAATGATGATTGGATATTGATGATGTAGTATATATACACAATGGAATTGTACCTATCAGTAAGGAAAAATGAAATTGTGATATTTCTTAGGAAAATTGGATACACCTGGACAAAATCATATCTGAGGTTACATAGACACAAAAGACATATTAGCCATTTGCTTAATTATATACAGATCAAAATATGGAACAGATCAACTTGTTTATATACTGGTAAGAAAGGTAGAATGGTGCTTGGAGAGAGGAGAATCAGGAAGGGATCCAAATGTGTACAGGATAGGCAAGTGTAGGAACAGAATGCAGGACTGAGAAGGTTCCTGGGGAACACTGAGGTAAAAAGAGAGAGCAGAGACACAAAACTAATGATCATGAATTCTATGGCATGAATCAGCACCATAGAAACCTTCCTCTTGGTTAGATAATTAAAAGATAGAACATGCTTAGACAGAGATAGAAGGATGGATAGGTTGGGCACAAGCACCTATCTTGGTGGAGAAAGATTTATAGTAAAACACATTATGTTCCTGGTAAATTCCAGTGCCAGAAATGGATTATGCTCGGCAGTGAGCCACTAATTACAGAAGCCCATGAGCCCTCCACGATAATTCAGGCCACAGTCAAAACAGTTGGTGACCTACCAGAACTAAAGAGGACACTACAGGCTGGGTTTGCAGGACATTGAGAGATCATTCTTGAAGTGAAATGGAAGATAGATCCATGCTGATTAGGTTTCACAGTATTCGAAACACTATGTAAACAGCTGGTAGATAATAGTCACCAAAAGTGTAAACAAGCAGTGGAACCTATAAGCTACATAGCAACCAGCCAAGCAAGATGTACATACCAGTGCAATAGTGACACACAGGCTGTGGGAGTAATCAACTGCTCTTTGGTTGGACATGAGACCTGTTCACTGAGAGGAAATTCATACCAGGCACTGAGAATCAACTTTCCAGTGTACGTAACTGTCAACTTGTAAGAGGAACACATCCCCTAAACTAGGTTACCTCTTTCACACACAAAATAATCTTCCATAAAAGCCACAGTTCTCAGGATAGGAGAGATGGCTCAGAAATTAAAAATCTCTTGCTTTCAAACCCAGTGGCATGTATTTGAATCAACAGTGTGCACACAGAGCCAGATACCCAAAGTGGCACATGCATCTGGAGTTCACATGTAGTTGTAGAACACCTGAGCATGTCCATTTCCCTCTCTCTGTCTCATTCATTTTCATAATTCTGTCTTTCATTTTCACACACACTTCCTCTCCCTACCCCTTTCTTTCCTTATTTACAAATAACTAAAATATACTTTTTATTTATTTATTTATTTATTTGAGAGCGACAGACACAGAGAGAAAGACAGATAGAGGGAGAGAGAGAGAGAATGGGCGTGCCAGGGCTTCCAGCCTCTGCAAACGAACTCCAGACGCGTGTGCCCCCTTGTGCATCTGGCTAACGTGGGACCTGGGGAACTGAGCCTCGAACTGGGATCCTTAGGCTTCACAGGCAAGCGCTTAACTGCTAAGCCATCTCTCCAGCCCTAAAATATACTTTTAATATGCATAGCTTTATATAATCACAAAGGGCACAAAACCATTATAATTCTTGGTGACAGCCATAGTTTCATTTAGAGAATTATGACAGGAACACTTGACTTTCTGGGTTTTCCCATTTATAATAAAAAATACTTGCTCTATGTTCATAGTTCTTTTCTCAGCTCTATTGCTAAAATATTCAGGAATCTACTTGGAAGCTTTAAAAATCCAGACAGAAGCACCCATAGTAAGCTCTGCATGAATGAAGAATGAATGAATGAAGAACTCCCTGTAATGAGAACAAGTGCTTAATAAAGATGTGTTCAATGATTCATGGCAATAATGATATTCTTTTAGGACTGGACAGTGGTCTTGTACATTTATTACATCATTAGTTTTAAAGAAATTGCACATATGGTACAACGGAGGTACATCAGTTTTTCCCCCAACCTATTATTTCCAAAGCAGATAGGTTGCTTGTAGTTATCAGACATAACAATCTGGAAATACTTATAAGGTTGTTACAATGTTATATACTCTTCTTTCCACTTTACAAAGGAGGAATTTTTAAAAATATTTTGTTTATTTATTTGAAGAAGAGATAGAGAGAGGCAGTTAGAGATGTAATGAGAGATCAGGCATGCCAGCACTTCTAGCACTACAAACTCCAGACATGCCTGCTGGACATCCGGTCAGAATGGCATATGCCTTACTATGCCGCACTTCTCAGGGAAGGAAAGGCAAGACATTAAGTGTTCATTGGGTCTTCTAGGGGAGAGCAGTTTCTAATAGACCTCCAGCGAGAGGGCATGAAGGGGTAAAAAAAAAAAAAAAGGGATTTGCTGATTTCCACAATCTTGGGTAGCCCATCAGCCCCCCAACCCCCTCTAGCCATAGTTCCAGCTGCAGGTTTCTCCTGCACTAACTGCAGGCAAGGGGACACAGGTCACCATAGTTCCACCTATGCTGCTCGGAAGAGTCCATTGCTGTGCTCCCTTGCTCTGAAAACTACCCCTCCTCCTGCCCCTTTGTAACCTTCCCTGCTTCCCAGCCCTGCACAAAAGCCACTAGTTCCCCTTCCCTGTGTGAAGCCCACCCCACTCCTTTCACCCCTCACAAAAGCGACCTGCACCCCTCACACCTCCTGAATCCCACCACACTCCCCCCACATCTCGTCAACACTACCCCAATCCCACTGCCTCCCTCACCCCTCACAAAATCCACTCCCATTCCCCTCTGCCCCACCCACCCGTTGTGAAATGTGCATGATTGCCCTTAACCTGTGTGAAAGCAGCTCTGCTCCCCCACCCTTCAGTAAGGCCACCCTGCTTCCCCCACCCCATGGGAAAGCCTCTGTGCTCCCACCTTATATGAAAGCTACCCCACTACCCACCCTGTGAATTGTGACCACAGCCCCACACTCCCTTCTCATACATAGAGATGGACAGAACATGGTACAAAAGGATAATGTGTAAAATAAAATGTAAGTAAATCCAGTAAGTTCACCCAGTCCTACATTGGATGTTTCTAATCAAAACATAGAAGACATTAGGATCAGATCCCCAAAATGAAGTTATGAGCAATGCAACCCTGACCAAGCTAATAGCAGAACTTGCAGAAAAGCAACAAAGGGCTTTTTAATTATGTGGATGTTGTAACCACTAGACTAGACCTAACAGATAATAAAATGGAAGTGGTCCATAGACAATTAGAGGATATGAAGGGGAAAGAAAAAAGAAGACCTCAAAAACCACTTGGTTAGGGTAAATGAAGAAATAAAGAAATGCAAGGATGAATTCCAAAAAACATCAAGAAAATCAGAAAATGACATGAAAAGGGAACTTGACAGAGGGATGGAAACTATACATGGAAAAGCAGTAAAAAATGCAAACCTAATTGAACAAGCCCAAAGCTCTTTAGAAGCTTTCAAGAGTATAATAGAGTGAGCCATGTGGATGATAGAAACTCTGATCTGGAAGACACAACAGAAGAAACAGTTTAAGTTAAAAAGTTTCATTAAGTTCAAAAATTTCTGTGAATAGAACACGAGGGAACTGTGGAATACCTTTAAATGTCCTAACATTCAGATCATGGGAATAACAGAAGAGGAAGAAATTCAGACCAAAGGCATGGAGAACTTATTTAACAAAATTATTGAAGAAAACTTTCCCACTCTCTCAAAGGAAAGGTTCATCAACAAGCTAATAGAACTCCAAACAAACTGAGTCAAAGGAGAAACTCGCTAAGACATATTGCCATTAAGACTCTAAACATTGAAACCAAAGAGAAAATTCTAAAAGCAGCTAGGGAAAACTGACACATCACATTTAAAGGTAACCCCATCAGAATTACTTCAGACTTCTCAGTGGAAACCTGGAAAGCAAGAAGGGTCTGGAATGGAACACTGAAAAGTCTAAGAACCTATGTCTTCCAACCCAAACGACTCTACCCAGCAAAAGTATCCCTCATAATAGATGGCAAAAGAAAAACTTTGCATGACAAAACTCAGCTTAACAACTATATGAACACAAAACCAAACCTACAGAGAGTATTTCAGGAAATTCTCCACACAGAAGAATCAAATAATCAAACTCAAATTCCTCCAAGAAGCAGATCACAATACCCAAACTCAGAGTAGGCACAAAAAACTTCAAATCCATGAAAACACCACATGGCAGGGATCAAATCAAACCTGACAGTCATTACATTAAATATTAATGGACTTAATGCATTGATCAAGAGACACAAGCTAACAGGGTGGATCAGAAAATTAAACCCCTCAATCTGTTATCTTCAAGAAACCCACCTCACCACCAAAGACACACACCTCCTCAGGGTGAAAGGGTGGAAAATGATATTTCAAGCAAATGGGAATAAGAAACAAGTGGGCAAAACTATACTAATATTGGATAAAATAGACTTCAAACCAAAAATACTAAAAAACAAAAACAAAAAATAACACACAAAAAAACCAAAAAACAAAGAAGGCTACTTCCTACTTACCTATGGAATGACCCACCAAGAGGATATCACAATCAGAAATCTTTATGCACCAAACACAGGGCACCATAAATTGTAATAAAACAGAAATAACTACCAACACCATCTTAGTTGGGTACTTCAATACTCCATTATCAACAATAGATAGATCATCCAAACAGAAAATCAATAGGGAAGTAAGAGAGCTCAACAAAACCATAGAACAACTAGATCTAACAGACATCTACATAACATTCCACACCAAATCCACAGATAACACATTCTTCTCAGCAGCTCATGGAACCTTCTCTAAAATAGATCATATGCTGAGTCACAAAGACTGCCTCAATATATTTAGGAAGATTGACATAATTACATGCATAATATCAGATCACAATGCTATATTGCCAGAAATTAACAACATAAGACCAACAACATAAGACCAATCCTATTGGCTCCTGGAAACTAGACAGCGCACTTTTAAACAATAAATCAGTAGTAGATGAAATAAAAAATGAAATTGTGTAATTTATAGAAATTAATGACAATAGAATACATCGTAACAATACTCATGGGATACAAAGAAGGCAGTCCTCAGGGGATAAGTCATAGCACTAAACGCCTTCATAGCAAAGAGAGGGATCTCAAATCAATAACCTAACCATCCACCTAAAGGCACTGGAAAAGCAAGAAGAATCCAACCCAAAAAGCTCCAGACTGAATGAAATAATTAAGATCAGAGCAGAAATTAATGAAATGGAAACTAAGAAAACAATTGAGAAAATTTGTGAAACAAAGAGCTGGTTCAATGAAAAAATAAACAAGATTGACAAACCACTGGCCAATTTTATCAAGCAGAAAAAAAGAGATGCTTCAAATTAAGAAAATTAGAAATGAAAAAGGAGAGATCACAACAGACATAAGTGGAATTGGGAGAATCATCAGGACTTATTTCAAAAATCTTTACTCCACAAAACTGGATAATATGGAGGAAATGGATAAATTCCTGGATGCATACCATCTACCAAAGCTAAACTCAGAGCAGATTAATCTCCTAAACAAACCTATCACACCCATTGAGATTGAAAAGGTGATCAAAAAACCTCCCCCAAAAGAATAATTCAGGGTCAGATGGATTCTCAACTGAATTCTACCAAACCTTCATGGAAGAACTGAAACCAATTTTTTCTCAAACTACCACACAATTGGAGAGCAGAGAAAGCTCCCCCAACTCCGTCTATGAAGCTGGTATCACCCTAATACCAAACCAGGCACAGGGGCCACAAGAAAAGAAAACTACAGGCCTATTTTCCTGATGAACTTAGATGCAAAGATCCTGAACAAAATCCTCACAAACCAAATCCAACAATACATCAAAAGCATTATCCACTTTGATCAAGGAGGCTTCATCCCAGGAATGCAGGGGTGGTTCAACATATGGAAATCTGTCAAGTAATACACCACATAAACAATGTTAAACACTCAAAAAAACACATGTTCATTTAAATAGATGCAGAAAAGGCCTTTGAAAAAATACATCATCACTTCATGATCAAAACATTGGTGAGAATTGGCATGTTTGGTTTATATCTCAACATAATAAAGGCTATATGTAAAGCTCCTGAAGCCCAAATAATACTCAATGGAGAGAGACTGAAGGAATTCCCATTGAGATCAGGAATAAGACATGGGTGTCCACTCTCACCTCTGCTCTTCAATATAATACTGAAAGTCCTACCTCAAGCAATACGACAGTAAATGTTAAGCTAGCTGTATTCACAGATGACATGATTCTACACATAAAAGACCCGATAGCCTCCATCTCAAAACTCTTAAAGGTGACTAACTACTTCAGTAAAGTATCTGGATACAAAATCAATGCACAAAAATCAGTATCCTTTCTTTATGCAAAAAACAAAGATACAGAGAAAGAAATAAGTGTCATTGTCCAATTTTCAGTAGCAACAAAAATATACCTTATACCTTGGAAAAACATTAACCATGGATGTTAAAAAACCTATACAATGAAAACATACAAGCAATCAAAAAAGAAATTGAGAAGGACTTGGAAAATAGAAAGACCTCCCATGCTTTTGGATAGGCAGAATTAACATTGTGAAAAATGCAATCTTACCAAAGGCAGTATGTAGATGTAAGACAATAACCATAAGTATCCCAGTATTTTCTTCACAGAGATAGAGAAAATGATCTCTAAATTCATTTGGAATGGAGAAGGCACCAGAGATCAAAGCATATGCTCAACAAAAGAAAAATATCTGGGGGCATCACCATATCTGATCTAAAGCTATATTACAAAGAATTATTAATAAAAACATCATGGTACTGTCATAAAAACAGGAGTATAGACCAATGGAACAAAATCAAGGACCCCTACTTTGGGTCAAGTAACTACAGCTACTTGATATTTGACAAAGTCACTACCAATATAGGCTAGAAAAAGAAGACAGCATTTTCAATGAATGGTGCTGGACAAACTGTATAACCGTATGCAGGAATTTAAAACTCTATTTACACATCATGCCATGCACAAAAATCCAGTCTAAATGGATCAAAGACCTCAATTTTGGAAACTTGACTACTACTGGAAGAAAAATTAGTAGGAACTTTCCATGATATAGGAATGGGAAAAGACTTCCTGAAGAAAACCCCAATAGCTCAGGATCATAAACAATAACTAAACCTTTGGGATTTCATGAAGCTGAAAAGTTACTTCACAGACAAACATGCAATAAACAAGCCAATAGATTACCCACAGAATGGGAAAAAATTTTTGCTTGCTATCCAACTGACAGAGGCCTAATTTCTAGGATCTACAAAGAATTAAAAAACCTAAATAATAAAAAAAATCAAATAACCCACTCACACATGATGATGTCTTCAAGGAATGTTGATACATCAATATAATGTTTTTTTTTATTTTTGTGGCTCTTAATTGAAATTTAGAATGTGAAGCCATCTTAGGCTGAGTGGAACACATTTATGTATGCATTGTTTGCATTGTGAAGTATGTGAAGAAGGTATTATTTATATTTCTCAAAGTGTACAACCCTTGTCAAATAGCCATTTATATGCATTGGTTTTGGAGAACTGAGGGCACATTAAATGAAGTTCCACTAGCCAGTTTCCACAAACATGTTCTCCGTTAAATTTAAGCACTCTCAAACTTATCCCCCAAATTATATACTTTTATATACTAAACAGCACTAGAGTGGATATGACCTTTTTGGTACCTTGAAGCTGGAGACTGTAGGGGATTCTGAATTGATTTCCCAACTAAGTGTCTAACCTAAAGAATATACTATACTTTAGAGCTTTGAGCCCTGATGAAGAAAAACTAGGCACACGGTGGCTAGTAGGAAGATTTGGGTGAGAATCATCAGCACTCAAATTAATATTGCAATGTGGGCAAAAAATGTTATCTGCTTGGTTATCCCTCTAAAGTCTCTGATCTACCTTTCATAAGAAGTATTATGTGGTGAAACCCAAGTAGAAGCAGAAATAGAAGTGCTTGAAAAATCTGATGTCTAATCATAGCTCAAGTTTTTAATGTCTCTTATCAACCCCTCATACAGCTTCCAAGCAAGAAATGCTCACATATTACAAACTCTTGGAACACAATCATCTTTTAACTTCATGAGTGAAGAACAGTTGTGTTGTGTGATTGTGCAAATACAGAGATTCTACCACAGAATGCATTGTCTGTGCACTTATTTACCATAAGTGGATGTTTAATTTACAGTGGTGCCCAGTGTTTTTTTCTTTTACATGTATTAAGTTATAATTTATATATGCATATGTTTATTATGCAGCAGTTGGAGTCCAAAGACTGGTGTACAGATCTCATTCCCTGTTGCCAATAAGTTAAGAGGCTGAAGTAGATTACTTAGATCTTTTGGGTCTTCATCTTTTTCATATGTAAAATGATCACAGATGATCTAGCCTTACTTCAAAATCCTACTGTTTTGGGATATATATATATATATATATATATATATATATATTTTAATTTTAATTTTTATTTGAGAGCGACAGACACAGAGAGAAAGACAGATAGAGGGAGAGAGAGAGAGAATGGGTGCGCCAGGGCTTCCAGCCTCTGCAAATGAACTCCAGACGCGTGCTCCCCCTTGTGCATCTGGCTAACGTGGGACCTGGGGAACCGAGCCTCGAACCGGGGTCCTTAGGCTTCACAGGCAAGCGCTTAACCGCTAAGCCATCTCTCCAGCCCTGTTTTGTGATATATTTTGAAAGAAGTAGTATATAAGAAAAATATGAAATGTAGTTTTACATTTAGCATATATTCAATCCTGAAAGCCAACATTTCATTTCAAAGTAGGTTTTAAAATGTGTCATCTATCTTGTAGCCTTTTGATCAATGAAATATATAAATAGATCATGGGATTGTAATGAATGCTATCATTTGATAAACTTGTTCAATATAACCCACTTGTCTAATTATTTCATATTAAAATATCATTATCTAGCAGATATATATATAATCATTCATTGATATGAAATTCAAAATTATGCAATATAGTAGGACAATCCTTGTGGTATAGGAAGCATTGATTACATTGGGATTAGTAAGGTTCTGAGGACTGTGCTGTAGAGGATACAATAAATGTGTATCTGGATCCTGAACATGGGGGATGTAAAATCCTTTGGGTAATATGGATAGCTGCCAAGTGACCAGGTAACTAAGAAATATCCTAGTGAATAGGGTTAGCTACAGACCTGGTTTCAGTCACTCAATGAAAGTCTCATTATTTCCAGATATGGCATAAAATTAATTTGTAGAATTTATTATGTCATGAAATCACTTCCAAAAGCTAAATTTGTGTATATGATTGGAACAACTCACTGATATGATAAGATGGTATGGAATGGCTTTATGAGACATGAATTCTTTGGTGGACTTGGAATATTTGTGCTGTTATATGTAAGGAAGTCAGGGAAGCATTTTAGGTTTGCAAGAGCACATAACTGTTAATGGACCTGGAGATATAGTGTGTTCAACTGTGTTATTAGCAAAAAAATCTTGTAGTGAGTACTTATAGTTCCGCTCAATGCTTTTCCTAAATGTGTTTTTCCTTAATCGTATACTGAATGTACAGTGTAAGCTATACTTATTTAGAAGAATGAAAGAGGCTGCAAGTAAATGAACTGCCATATTGTCAGCTACAAAGAAACCCCCATGGCCATGTCCAGCTACAAAGATGGAAGAAAAATGGATGGGAGGAAGAGGAAGACTAGCCATTAACCAAGCTAGTCTTCTGGTGAAAGTGGAAAGAGGATCATCATTTTGGAGAACTCAGTGTCAGGTTTAGAAATGATACGTGATTTTGAAAATGTTCATTATGTAATAAGAATCTGTGTAATAAGAACAGTTTTCTGAATCAAAAAGCAGCATTCTGTCTTCAGCAAAAATCACCTCTGACATGGGAGTAAAGCTGCTTGTGGTTATTGCTCTCTCCTCCTCCGTGCACTTAGAAAGAGGTTATTGACTTGGGTATGATTTACCAACAATGACACATGAGAGCTGTTATGTCTGAGAGCATCTCTTACTGCAGAGGCACCAATAATGTGCATTATATACTTTGTATCAGTATGATGAAACCATATTTTGTATTTCTTCCAAATTCTATCCAACTTACTACATTGACTTTTTAGCAGACTCTGTTTTCATCAACAGTATCTGCTCTATTACGCAGCTCTTCCCAGATTCCAAGGACTTCATTACCAAGTAAGGATTATGCCTTCTGGTATCTCTTAATTTTTGAATGTGACATAAAAATTCACTTTTAAATTTTGTTGTCTCAGGACACCACTTTATTAGCTAAACTGACTATAGGGGAACAGCAGAGTGGTAAAATTTTATTTTCCTGAAATACACTCTCAGGAAAATTCTCAATACATAAATTATGAAAATAAGAATGATAAATTTGCACTCTACTTG
This sequence comes from Jaculus jaculus, assembly GCF_020740685.1. NCBI lineage: Eukaryota > Metazoa > Chordata > Mammalia > Rodentia > Dipodidae > Jaculus > Jaculus jaculus. Next base: position 1,412,328 of record NW_025423491.1, read on the forward strand.
TACACAGGACAGGTATTGTGACTGTATAGTCAGCCTAAAATTGAAAATCACTAAATGAATTGACACGAGTGTGACTTTATTGTAATGTAAGAACACACTGAAATTTGATCTTGTTCTCATCTTGTCTAGTCTTATGTGCCCATTCCCATGAAGTATTTTATCTTTCCAGATATTCCTTCCTCTGTTTTTTCATTTTGCCTCATCCCTTTTGTTCACTGCTGTCCTTCATTCAAAGCTGTGGATGGCATCAGAACAGCACAGCCCTTGTGAAGGTCCAACAGTCACTTTAGGGTCATGATGTACCAGTCAGTTCATGTGAGTGTCACAAAATACTTCTTCCCACCCTGAGATGCTAAATTTCTTTCTGCCCCATGTACAGAAATTTTCTGTGAGCCAGGGAGGATGTGATAGATATCTTCTTTAGTGTTGAGCTCTTAAAAGTCACTTTTTCCAGCTCTGATGGGTTTTGCATCAACCCTGTGTGTGCAGCCGTCTCCATAGACACTTCTAAGGACAGCAGTAAGACTAGAACTTGTATTCTTTCCATCATTTCCTGTGCAATGTTTCCTGAGACCTGGCAGTTATAATAGAGATGATTCATCCAGACATAGTATTTCTCCTTGTCATCTTGATGAGTTTTGCTTCATCATGGTGTTCACTGCCAGCTGTAAAACAAGCTTCTCTAATCAAAAGTGAGAAAAGCATTAACCAAGGCCATAAATATACATTTAGAAGGAAATTAATGGGCATAAAATCTCTATTTAGAAAAAGAACAGTGATAGCTTTCCTTTAAAGTCTATGTCTTTCAAGCCATAGATGTTTTTTCTTGGTTTTCAGTGCAGATATAAATTCCGTCCAACTGAGAAGGCCTCATATCCAGTCAGCAGTTGATAACCTCCATAAATTTTGTGCCATCATTGTACCCATAAACATATCTTGTGTGGCTGGTTGATTTCATAGATTGAAAGATTCATTGCTTGTTATGACTATTGATGTCTCTTAAGCCCCCACTCAGCAACCAGCTTAGCACTTTCAAACACTATGGCATCTAACTCATTGAGAGAAAGCTTTAATATATGTTCTATGTTGGTTTGTCAATGTTCTGTAACTGCAGTACTCGGTGTCTTTAGCCATAAGTTCTTACCATCTAGTTATGCTCTTTAAACAAGTGCTTTGACAATGGCCTGAATCGTTTCGTGGATGCCATGGTCTTCCCTAACAAAACATCTTGGAGTGTGCTAACCCCATCTCAGGCACTGACATCTACTTGCATTGACCTATGGCTTCAAGATGAAGCTTTGTACACCCTAGCAGACTACTTCTGCCAAAATTCTTTCTTTCTTAAAAAGGTTTTAATGAGCAACTGAAGAAGCAGGTTTCTATAGTACTCATCCATATCTCTATCCCCATCCTGATCCTCTCCTGCTTCCTTTCTATTGCCCTGCCAGACCCACTCTGAACTTTGTCCCTCTACTTTCTTGCCCACAAAATCATCCCTTAACCCCTTCCTGCTTCTCAATTACACTAACTGAGGAAAGTCAGGCTCATATAAATATATAGCATATGTTTTCTCTCATACATTGATGGATCATAGCTTGAAATAGTTACACTCATTTGTAAATTATATTTACAATAGTTGGCAATGGTTGAGGGCAGAAAGATAGAACAAGGATTGTAAAGAAGACTATAGTTTTCTCAGGAGAAGAAAAAGGAATAGGGGTTCTTATCTGTTCCCATTTTCCCAATCAATGAGATGCTACACAGCATGAGATTGCTCTTTTTTAATTTTTTTTTAATTAATTAGTTTTGTACTCAGCAAATACAGTCAGTTTGGTACCATTATTAGGCTCATCCATGACCTACCCCGGCCCATTGGCCCCTCCTTGTTGAGGTATATGGGTCATGCATTGTGGAGTTAGCCCACAGCTATGGGTAGGATAAATTTCTCTGCATATCATGACCAAACAAGTGGCTCTAACATTCTTTCTGACCCCTGTTCTGCAAAATTTCCCTGAGCCATATTGGGTTCATTTTTCATCTGCTTTAGTGATGAGGTGTTGGAGGCCTCTGGGTCTCTGGATCTGATTTGGCAGGAGTTGATTTTTCTCTGTGTTGATCTCCACCCTTGTGCTGGTACCTAGTTCACCAAGAAAATAGCACCCTTTCTTATTTTTCCAATTGTCCTTAGTTTAAGTCAGTGCCCTTTTGAGGTATGATGGGGTGGCTCTCTCCTTAGGATGTACATCTACCTGAAGAAGAGAAGCAGATTCTCCAATGGAGAGTAAGTTAGCACCAGGCAAATGAGATAACCCTTACTTTTTTAATAGAGAACTTAGTAGGTGTAGGCCCTCTTGTAGCCCATAATTGATGGTAGCTTGATAATGGAGAGCAGGCTTATGTTTGGATATGGTTCTGACTTGTTTCCCAGCTCCAGCTATGGGTCCCATACCACTGAGGGGATCAGTTAGCTGAATCGAGAGCAGTTGGTTCCCCACCATGAATGTGTGCCACTATTGCACTTGTGTGGGTATCACGACAGGTTATTTGCTGCTGAGTAGGTTAGACCATGAGTTGCTTGGACATATATGGGTCATTTTCCCCCAGTCGCTTATGTAGTACCTTCTGGCACTAGACACACTGACTGGCTGGGGACTGATTCTCTTCCAGCTTCCGGCCATGCCATTCCATTTTATGTGCCAACCACATAAGGTGTCTTCAGCAGTAGGGTCTTAACACTAACATTTGGTGGGTCATCAAGTACTCAGGCAGAAACCTGTCTTTCTTTTAGGAAACCTTGTAGGTTTCTCTGATCAAAAGCTCATTGTGGATGATAGCCACATGCTGGTACTGGGAGTTACAGGTCAGTGCCCACTAAGAAAAGGAAGAAAAAGATAACTAATATAAAAGATTAGAGAGAAGAGAGAGAAGGAGGGAGAGAAGCTGTAGAAGATTAAGGTTAGTTTTCTTCATACCCTCTCCAGTGTCTTGTAGCTCAGGTGTTTCCTGTAAGGGCCTGGTGAAAGTTCAGCCATTTGGTCTGCCTTTTAGTATGTAGAATGTTATGGTGCCATTGCCATTTGGGTCTAGATTTGTGTTTCCCACCCCCTCCATTGCCCTCTCCTCCCTCCCCACTCATCCTATTGTGTAGTCCATGAGATGCTTGCTGGGTACGTAAGGCATCTTGGGTAGATTCAGGTTAGGTGCTGTAGACGAGTGAGACTATGTGGCTTTTTTTTTTTCCCTGTGATTGTATAAGTTCACTGAGAATTATCTATTCCAGGTTTAACCATTTTTCCTCAAATTTCATTGTGTCATTTTTTTTCTTACTGCTGTATTGAATTCTATTGTGTAGATATACCACATCTTAGTTATCCATTCTTCTAGTGATGGACATCTGGGTTGATTCCAGCTCTTAGCTATTACAAGTTGAGTCACTACAAACATGGTTGAGCAAATCTCTCTGGCCTGTAGTTTGAAGGTTTTAGGGTAGATGCCCAGTAAGGGAATAACTGGGTCTGTTGATATCTATAGTCAGCTTTTTCAAGAATCCCCATATTGCTTTCCAAAGTGGTTGTACCATCTTACATTACCACCAACAGTGGATGAATGTTACTACTTCTCCACATCCTCATCAGCATTTATTTTCTTTTGAATTTTTGATTTTAGCTATCCAAAGTTGGGTAAGGTGGAATATTATAGCAAGACTATTTTATTGAGGAGGAATCAAGTTTTTGCCTTTGGCCTGTGCACCCTCTAACTCAGGTGAACAGGGATGTTGGTACCCAGTTGCCAGTCAGAATACCAGAGCAAAAGTTCTGATTCCATAGCTCACACCAGGATAAGGCCTCCCCAAGCAAGGCACAATGGGACATACCAGGACCATGGGGCTTGCAGGAAACAGGGGTCTAGCTTAATTCCTCAATCCCACACCCTCCAGCATACAGACCAGCTCAGGGAGCTTAGACAAGTGAAATTGGAGGAGCCAGATAGGAGGGATCTCACCTACTCACTCTACTCCACCATAAGTTCCTGCACACTGTCCCTTCAGGGAAACCAACAAAGGAGGTGGGAGGAGCCTCCAAGCAGGGTTCTGGCCTACTTACACCAGACCACTATGCCTGTCTGCACACAAGCCTGGCCAGGGAACCCAGACCAAGGATGTGAGAGGAGCCCAGAAACAGGGGTCTGGCCTTCTCACTCCAGACCACTGCACCCATCTTTATTCAGACCAGTGAAGGGAACCCAGAACAAGTAGGTGGGAGGGGTACAGAAACAGGACTCTGGCTTACTCACTCCACACTGCTACACCTGCCTGCACACTGTCCGAGCATTGAACCCATATCAGGGAGGTGGAAGAAGCCCAGAAACAGGAATCTGGCCTACTCACTCCACACCACTGTGCCCACCTGCACACAGACATACATAGGAAACTCAGACCAGGGGAGGTGGTAGGAGCCAGGAAACAGATGTCTGACCTACTCACTCCAGATGGCAGTGTGTGGATGAACCTACCACTAAGAATAGACACTTGCTCAGTGTGAAAGGATGGAACATTGTTTTCCAAGCAAATGAAGTAAGAAAGAAGCAGGTGTGGCTACATTAATATCTGAAAAAATAGTCTTCAAATCTAAAGTAATCAAAAAGGACAAAGTAAGCCTAGGTGAATCAACAGAAGAACTGGCGAGGTGAGTAAGAGTTCTGCTTCCACGGAGATCCTGACAACCTGGGCCAGGGCGATAGAGACATACACTGAGTATACTCAAAAGGTACCAAAAAAAGAAACCCAGAATCTGCTGAGAGCTCAACACTAAAGTCATTCTCCAAGGCTCAGGGATTTTCATGGACAAGGGGCATAAAAGATAAGAGCCCAGAAATATTGCACCCCAACTGTCACTGACTGATGGTCTCATAACTCCTAACCCACAATTACATAGTGAATACCTGCTATCCAACAAAGGAGGGATCTCAGTAGGGTGGGGGCAGAGAAGAGGCAAAGGATGGTTCAAACATATGATATGCCCATAAAAATTTCAAAATAATAATATAAAATAAAAAATGTGAAAGGAAAAGCATAAAAGAACAGAGATAAGTGTAAAATCTAAATCTGACCATAATTAGCATTTCTTTGATGATGTTCATCATCCCTAATCATCAGAGAAATGCAAATTAAAACAACTATGAGATTCCACCTTACCCCAATAAGGAGAGAAAACATCAAAAAATCAAATGAAAATAAATGCTGGTGAGGATGTGGAGAAGCAGGACCACTCATCTAACTTACTCTCCATTGCAGAATCTGCTTCTCTTTTTCAGATAGATGCAGATCCTAAGGAGAGAGCCACCCCATCATACCTCAAAAGGGCCCCAGCTGAAACTAAGAAAAATTGGCAAAACAAGCAAGGGTGCTGTTTTCCTGATGAACCGGATACCAGCACAAGGGGGAAGGAGACCAACACAGAGAAAAATCAACTCCTACAAAATCAGAGAGCCAGAGCCTCAGAGGCCCCCAACACCTCAGCACTGAAGCAGACCAAAAATGAGCCCAACATGGCTCAGGGAAATTTTGTGGAAGAGGGGGCGGAAAGAATGTCAGAGTCACATGTTGGGTCATGATATTCAGAGACATTTATCTTACCCATAACTGTGGGCTAACTCCACAATTCACGACCCATTTACATCAACAAGGAGGGGCCATTGGGAGGGGGTAGGTCATGGATGAGCCTAATAATGGTACCAAACTGCCTGTATTTGATGAATAGAAAACTAATAAAAATAAAGAAAAATAAATCTGACCATAAGAAATGAGAACAGTTGGAACCTATGAACTTCCTTTGGAAACAGACCTTTTGCTCTGGTATTCTAACTGGCCTCTTTGTACCTGCATACCTATTCCAAAGTCAGAGGTTGCACAGGCCACTGTAGAAGATGACCTCATGCCACGTATCTCCAGTTTCCTGGCTGTTTCTTTGGCTAGTACTTGCAATACTATGTTGAAGAGGAGTGATGAGAGTTGGCAGGCCTATGTTGTTCCCAGTCTCAGTGGGAACTCCTCGAGTCTTTCTCCGTTAGTTCATTCTATCAAAAACAATATACAGACACAATGAAATACCAATAAAAATACCAACATTATTCTTCACAGAGATAGAAAAATTACTTCAAAACTCACGGAATGGTAGAAGACCACATAAATCCAAATATATCTTCAACAAAAGTAAATAAATAAAACTAAAACATCTCTGGAGGTATCATCATATCCAATCTAAAGCTATATTACAGATCTATACTAACAAAATCAGCATACTACTGTTGTAAGAACAGAAATACAGACCAATGCAATAGAATTAATGAGTTGTGTCTTATGTCATGTAACTACATCTACTTGGTCTGTGATAAGTTGGCAATAATGTAGACTGGAGAAAAGACAGCATCTTCAAAAAATCATGTTGGAGAAATTGAATGACCATATGTTGAAAAATGAATTTATGTCCACTCATCTCTCCATACACAAAAAGCAAGTCCAAATGAATTAAAAACCTCAATATAAGACTTGGAAATCTTCTATTACTGAAAGAATAAAAAGTAGAAGGAACTCTTAAAAATATAGGAGGGGGAAATTGTTCCTCAACAAAATCCCAGTAGCCCAGGAATATAAACAATCATTTAACCAGTGGTATCTCATTAAGCTGAAAAGCTTTTGTACAGACAAAACACACCATAACTAGAGCCAATAGATTACTCATTGAATGGGAGAAAATCTTTGCCAGCTATTCCATTGACAAAAAACTAATATCCAGTATTACAAAGAACTCCAAAAAGTAAACAGTAAAAAATCAGACAACCCATTCCAAAAATGGGGCAGAAAACTGAACAGTGAAGTCTCACAGGAAGAATTACAAATGGCTAACAGACACTTAAGAATATGTTCAACAACCCTAACCATTAGGGAAATGCAAATTAAAACAACCGTGAGATTCCCCTTTACTACAGAAGGATAGCAGTCATAACAAAACCTAACAGGGGCAAATGTTGGCAAGGATGTGTATAAAGAGTTTCCTTATCCACTCTTGGTGGGCAATGTAAACTTGTATAAGCACTATGAAAACCAATTTGGATATGCATGAAAAGGATGAATATAGTACAACCAACAGACCCAGATTTTCCCTTACTGGGCATTTATCCTAAATGCTCCATGCATCAATAGAGAGACATTTGCTCTACCATGTTTATAGCTACTCAATTCATTTTAGCTTAGAACTAAAATCAACCCAGATGCCCATCCTTGGATGAATGGATAATGAAGATGTGGTACATTTGCACAATGGGATTCTATTCTTCAGCAGTAAGAAAAAGTGATACATTGAAATTTGTAAAAAAAAAAAAAAAAAGGACAAACGTGGAACAGATGAAACCCAACAAACTCACACAATCACAGAAAGTCAAATGCCACATGGTGTCATTTATCTGCAGTTCCTAACCTGGACCTGCCCTAGTTGCTGACATACCTGACAGACAACTCAAGGCCCAGACAACAGAGGTGGAAAAGTGGGGAGGGGGGAAGAAAATAGGGCAATAAAACAGAATATTATATCCAAAAGGAGCTAATATGGTAGAAACAATTATTCTTAGAAATAGCCTAGAAGATATAATCCTCAAAAGGAGTAAAAGGCAATCACCTACAAAATAGGGCTCTGGTGAGGGTGGGATGAAACCTAAGCTTAAAAGGCATTTTTTTCTTTCTATGCCTTGTAACTCCCAGTACCAGAGATTGGTTGCTAGCCACATCAGGCTGTTGATTGGATAGACCCAGGCAGTCCCCAAATCAAGACAGCTTTCTATCAAAGTACTTGCTTACACACCTGATGCAAAAGCTAGGACCCTATTGCTGTAGACATCATACACTGCTGCCACAGAGCATGGAGAGACATAGCTGGAATTCAGATGAAAGCCCGTCCCCAGACAGTTAGCCAGTCTAGTGCTGGAAAGTGCTATATGAACTACTAGAGGAAAATTGCCAACAGTGATCTGAGCAACCAGAAATCTCAGCTACTCAGAAGCAGACACCCTGAGATGAAATACATGTCAGTTCAATAGTGGCACACAGCCTCAATGGGTAACCAATAACTTTCTGATTGGCTGAGATCTGCTTAGTGCTAAGGGACCCATATCTGGAATTGGGAACCAGATACAGTTGCTATGACGACAAAGATTGTGTTATCCGTTGTCAAGCTTTCACTAAATTTTGTCTAAAGGAGGGGTTACATATATCAAAATTTCACTACATTAATAATGTTTATCCCATTTAAACTATGCTCACTTCACTTTCTATTGGACAATCTATTCTTCTTTTTCAGAAAGTAGCAAGACCAGAGGAGATAAACGCACCCTCACACTTCAGCCAAGCCACAGCTGAATCCACAGAGCAATTGTGGAGTTGAGCAAGAGAGCTTCTTCAATGCTGTACATAATATTCAGCTCAGGGTATAAGAAAGAGACCCTGAAGATCCTCATGTCTGCCAAAGAATAGACCCAGTGGCTCCTAAGAGCACATCACTGAAGTAGAGTCATAATTTTCCCACTGTGGCTCAGGGAATTTTGTGGATGAAGGGGAAGAAAGATTGTAAGAATCACAGGTTAACACATCTTGCCCTGAGATATCCCCCCAAAAGTAACTAACTTCTGCTCCCTCATTATAGAAGCCATAACCACATGGGGGTTACCTGAACCCCACTGAGGATCATACTCAATGGAATGGAGGCAGGGATGAAGGAAAAGAAAGTACCAACACATGATGTATCCACAAGAAACGTGTTGTCAATAATAATAATAATAAACATTAAAAAACAATAAAATAGATCACACACACAAAAAGAAATATAAACAAATTTAAAGTTTCAGGCATAGATTCTAATTTAGGCCATGTAAGTTACAATTGTTAAATCAATCATAACTATTGTAGATTAGCCAACTGTTCTGTATTGGGCCAATGGGGAAAATTCCCTGCACATGAAACACAACCCATCAAAGGGCCAAGCTAATGAAGATGCAAATTCTTTATAAAACATTAAGCCTGAGAAAAGAATGTTGAATAACTATTCTGCTCCTCAAAGTTAAGCTTCAATCCCTTCTAGTTTTACAAATTTCATAGTGAAGTCTATTTGATACTGGTTTTGAATGCTGGAATAATGAAGGATGTAAGAGAAAGAAGTACAACCACAATATTCCAGTACTTTCTAATATGTGGCAATGTGAAGATGCATTATAGTTCCTGCATGTACGCCCTGTGACATCACTCTGGAGGGGTGTGAAGAAAACCAAGGGTTAAGGTGGAGGTACCAGAATTTTGGAGATGATAGGTCTGTGGGGTGGCTTCAAAGGAGAGCTGCTTGTTTGGGCCATGTGGGTCTACTTGTAAATCAGGGAACAATACAGAGACAAAAATTTTACATTTTGGATATACTAAGACTTGATCTTGGGTTCCAGATATCTGACATGGAGCCACTGGAGTTGATAAATCCCCTGATCATTTTCTACCTTGCATCAGTGCAGCTCTTCCTTGCTATGTCTTCTATTCAGAATGTGAATATTTACTGTATTTAATTATGTGTTGTAGTTGGTAACTTGAAATTTCATTTTATAGGATTCACAGTTAAGAGTCTGCATTGAGTTTGAGAAATAACTTTAGGCTAGTGAGTGGTGTTGAAATTTGTAAAGACTATAGCAACTTTTAAAATTTAACTAAGGGATTTCAGCATTGTGTGACAGAAATTAGCTTATAGGTCCCAATGTCAGAGTGTGGAGACATGAATTTAAAATCTTTCCCATAGCCTCAAGTGCTGGTGATTAAGCTTCCTCCTTAGTCTTCAGCTAACTGAGCCTCTGGGAGGTAGCACTTTGCCTATGAAGGTGTGTCACTGTGTAGATCATTGACAGTTGTTAATGTATTATATTGGAATTTGAGAGTTCGCTTGTTTGCTCTTTCTCTGCTATGGAGGTGTGATGCCATCTATTAGTTACTTTTCTCCAACATGATGAAATTTCCCCTCAAAACTATAATCCTGAAATAAATCCTTTCTTTTCCTAAGCTTCTTATCGTTAGGCAGTTCTATCTCAGATTCCCACATAGGCAAACATATTAGAATAAACTTAGACTTCTCAGTAGAAACCACAATATACAGAACAGAGGAATGCTGCATTTAAGTCACAGGATGCAAATGTTTGCTAATTAATATTATAGTATCAGCAAGATTATTTGATATCAATAGAGAAATGTGGTAGTTTGATTCAGGTATCCCCCCTAAAATTAGTTGTTCTGAATGCTAGCTTCCCAGCTGATGGAGATTTGGGAATTAATGCCTTCTGGAGACAGTGTATTGTTGGGGGAGGGCTTATGGATATTATGGTCAGTGGCCCCTTGCTAGTGTTTGGCACACACTCTTCTGTTCCAGTTGGCCACCTTAGGTAGGCCAAGGGGTGATGTCCACCCTCTGCTCATGCCATCATTTGCCCCTGACATTGTGGAGCTTCCCCTTGAATCTGTAAGCCAAAATAAACCTCTTTTTACCACAAGCTGCTCTTGGTTGGGTGATTTCTACTGGCAATGCAAACCTGACTGAAATGGTAAAGTAGTACTGAGGAGTGGGATTGCTACTAGACACCTGACAGTGTGGCTTTGGCCTTTAGGAGCTGATTTTCTAGAGGAATGTTTAAGGATTTGAAACCTTGTCCTAAGTGATGCCTTGCAGTGCTGTAAGTACAGCTTGATGGACTATTCTGATCAGAGTTGAAAAGCCTGAATGCAGTAAGAACTATGGATTGTGAGGTTTGGCTTATGAGGGTGAGAAAGTGCTTTGCCTGGACTGAGCTAGTAGTTTGTGTAGGAAGCTTGCTGTTATGCCTGGGTCCTGAGAAGTTGTGCAGGGTTGCTTTGCATAGAAATGTACTGGTATGAGCAGAGGCACAGAAAGAAAAATCTTTGGGTGAACTGCTGCCATTCAGGTGCAATTGAGAGATTAAAACCCTTGAGATTGGGCCAGCTGACCTGTGTTTGGGCAACAGGAAGAATGTAGACTCTTTTAAAGGGGCCTGAGTGCTCAAGGAGTGTCCTGTTCTTCAAAGTCTGCTTTATTCCCTCCTAGATTAACAAATTGTCACCCTGCCTGGTATTGTGGAGTATACAAAATGCAGGAAAGAGAGGGTTATTGAGTTTGCAACACTGTCTTGTGTTTTGGAAATGGCCATGGGCAGTGTGAATCAGGTTTGCTGGTTGCCTGCATGGAGACCCCATGGGGCCATGAGGATGAACTGTGGATTGCAGTGGAGACCCAGTGGAGGTGCCAGGACAATGAGATGGCTGCTAAGGAAAGCTCCTGGCTCCAATGAAGTTTCCCAGGACTCTGAGTAGCTTAGCTGGAGAGGTGGAATTGGATTGCCAGACTTGTTGCTGGTTAGAATTGCCAGACTTGAAGATTTGTCACTACCTAGAGTTGTGGGACTTGAAACTACAGATTATGATGTTTTCCCTGGTTGCTTTAAATCTTGTATTGGTTGAATATTACTTTGATATGTTCAGTACCATCTTTTGCAGTGTGAATGTTTATCCTGTGCCACTATGGGTTTTTAAGGTTATCTTTTGGTAATACAGCTCAGTTAAAAGATCTTGTACTATGGGGATGTGTTAACATCCTTGGAATTAATTTTTTTTTAAAAAGCTATGGGGACTTTTAAAGTAGGATGAGTGCACTGCATTTTACATCATGTATGGTTATCAGTTTATGAGGGCCAGGGGCGGAATGTGGTGGCTTGATAAAGGTGTTCCCCATAAACTTATGTGTTCTGAATGCTAGATTACCAGCTGAAGGAGGTTTGGGAATTAATGCATCCTGAAGCAGTGTACTGTGTGCAGTTGGCTTATGGGTGTGATAGCCAGCGTCCCTCTGCCAGTGTTTGGCACACTCTTCTGTTCCTGTTGTCCACCTTAGGTGGGCTGGGGGATGTCCACCACTGCTCATGCCATCATTTTCCTCTGCCATCGTGGCGCTTCCCCTTGAGTCTGTAAACCAAAATAAACATCTTTATTTCCCCACAAGCTGCTCTTGGTTGGGTGATTTCGACCAGCAATGTGGACCTGACTGCAACAAGAAACAAAGACAATTCAAGACCACAACATAGTAAATGGAGCTTTAGGTGGATGAGACACACTCCAAAATGTGTGTTGTTCAATGTGGACTGACAGGTTTCATTGCTAAGTTCTTTCTCAGCATCTTACATGCCAATATGGCTTAGCTTCACACTGAGGCATGCCATCCAGTCCTCCTCCTAAATATTGTAACATAAATAAAATCTTATTCCTTTCATGAGTAAGTTCTTGTCAAATATTTGTTCACAGCAATGAAAAACTGTTAATGTTACCAAAAACATTTATTGGAAGTTATGGTATTTTAAAAAAATTATGAGGGTAAACTGTATATTCACACAATGAAAAAAAACAAGAATCATATTTTTCACTATATGAAAAACTACATTACAATTGATAGCAGTCTTAATGATATTCCTAAGATTTTGAGCATGAAGAAAATTTTGAAAAAAATTCTTCAATGCAATATTTTATAAAATGATAGCATTGAAAAGGATTAAATGCTTCAAGTAATAATAGCAGGCCAATACTGCTCTACTCATGCCTCAAGGTTTGGCGACACCATCACACTCACCACTGCTCCCCATCCTCTTGGGGACCCAGGCAGGCCAGATTAGCTTGACCCATGGCTCCAGGTTTGTGAACACCATCCTGGTCACTGCTCCCCAGCCACTTTTGTGGGCCCAGGCAGGCCAGTGTTACTCCACCATGCATCCAGGCTCAGGAACAATATACCAATCACCAACTCCACCCCCTGTCCACTTTGGGCCACCTGACCATGCATTCTCATAACACAAATCATGAAAAAACAAACCCCTACATCAGGTCTCCAGGATCCACCAGAGCTCATGGGTTCCTTCCCTGTAGGAAGATGGGTCCAATTGCCACCAGAAGCCTAGTGAAAGAAAATATAAAAGGGAATAACCACTGAAGGCCCTACAAGGGTAGAGCATAGCTTCTTCTTAAATTAAATAATACTCCTACACTGTGATGGGCAGACCACAGCACAAAAGGAATGACATAGAAAAAAAAAATCAAACACAGGTAAATAAAATAAGATCACCCAGTCCCACAATGGATGTCCCTAATTAAAATATATAAGAGATATTGGGATCAGAAGCACAACATAAAGATATAAGCTATGCAACCCTGACCAATCAAACAGCAGAACTTGCAGAAAAGCAACAAAGTGCTGATATTCATATGAATGCTGTCTTTGCTTTAATAGACCTAATAAGAATCTGGAAGGATTCCAAAGAAAGTTAAGATATCTGAAGGAGAGTGGGAAAAAAAGAGAACTTCAATAACCAGCTGACTAAGCTCAATGTAAAAATAAAGAGTTGCAGGGATGAATTCCAAGAAGCATTAAGAAAATCAGAAAATGATGTGAAAGGGACTCAACAGAGGGATAGAAACTATGCATTTAAAAAGTAGTAGAAAATGCAAACCAAATTGAACAAGCCCCAAACTCTATAGAAGCTTGCAAGAATACACTCAGCCATGTGGAGAATAGAAACTCAGAACTGGAAGACAAAACAAAAGAAACAGCTCGTGAGTTCAAAACTTGCAATAAGTTCAAAAATTTTTGTGAAGAGAAGATGAGGTAACTGTGGGGTACCTTTAAACGTCCCAACATTCAGGTCATGAGAATATCAGAAAGGGAAGAAATTCAGACCCAAAGGCATGGAGAACTTATCCAACAAAATTATTGAAGAAAACTTTCCCATGGTCTCAAAAGAAAGGCCCATCAAGTTACAAGAAGCTAAAAGAACTGCAAACAGACTGGATCAAAGGAGAAATTCTCCAAGAAATATTGTCGTTAAGACTCTAAACATCAATACCAAAGGGAAAATCTTAAAAGCAGCTAGGGAAAAACAACACATTCCATATGAAGGTAACCCCATCAGAATTGCTTCAGACTTCTCAATGGAAGCCCTGGAAAGCTAGAAGGACATGGAATGTAACACTGCAAAGTCAAAGAACCTACAGCTTTCAACCCACACTACTCTACCCAGAAAATGTATCCCTCATAGTAGATGGCGAAAGAAAAAAACCTTTCCACAATAAAACTCAGCCTTAAAGCTATATGAACATAAAGCTAAACCTGCAGAGAATACTTCAGGAAATTCTCCATACAGAATAATCAAATAACCTCAAGTACCTACAAGAAGCAAACCAAACACAGAGAAAGAACATAAAACTAAAGCTCAAGGAAACACCAAATGACATAAACCACCAAAATATGGCAATGATCAAATCAAACCTCATAGCCATTACCCTAAATATTAATGACCTTAACTCACCCATCAAGAGACATAACCTAACAGGGTGGATTAGAAAATTTGACTCCTCAATCTGTTGTCTTCAAGAAACCCACCTCACCATTAAAGACAGACACCTCCTCAATGGGAATGGGTGGAAAATGATATTCCAAGAAAATGGGAATAAGAAACAAGCATGTGTAGGTATACTAATATCAGATAAAATAGACTTCAAACCAAAAGTAATAAAAAAAAAAGACAAGGAAGGCCACTTCCTACTTATTAAGTGAACAATCCAACAAGAAGATATCATAATCATCAAGCTTTATGCACCAAACACAGGGGGAGCACAATTCATAAAACAAAACCTACTTGACAACAAAACAGAAATAGCTACCAAAACCATCATAGTTGGGGACTTCAATATTTCAAAATCAGCAATAGATAGATCAATCAAACAGAAAATCAACATGGAAGTGAGACAACTCAATCCCATTGGCTCCTGGAAACCGAACAATGCCCTTTTAAACAATAAGTTGGTACTGGACAAAATAAAAAAAAATGAAATTGCAAAATTTCTAGAAAAGAATGATAATGAGAACACATGGTCCCAAAACTTATGGGACACAATGAAGGTGGTCCTCAGGGGAAAATTCATAGCAGTAAATGCCTTTATAAGAAAGACAGAGAGATACAAAATCAATAACCTAACCATCCACCTTAAGGCGCTGGAAAAGCGAGAAGAATCCAACCCAAACAGCTCCAAACAGAAAGAAATAATTAAGATCAGAGCAAAAATGAATGAATTGGAAACTAAGAAAACAATTAAAAAGTTGATGAAACAAAGAGCTTATTCTTTGAAAAAGTAAACAAGATTGATAATGCCCTTGCCAATTTGATCAAGAAAATAAAAGAGATGCTTCAAATTAATAGAATTAGAAATGAAAAAGGAGAGATCACAACAGACATAAGTGAAATTGGGAGAACCATCAGGGCTTACTTCAAAAACCTCTACTCCACAAAACTGGATAATATGATGTTAATAGATGAATTCCTGGACAAATACCACCTACCAAAGCTAAACTAAGTGCAGATTAATCTCCTAAACAAACCTATCACACCCATTGCGATTGAAAATGCAATCAAAAACCTCACCCCAATGAAAGAGTGCAGGCTTCTCAGCTGAATTCTTTCAAACCTTCATGGAAGAACTGAAACCATTTTTTCTCAAATTATGCCACACAATCAGGGAACCATTTAGGAAAATAATATGAGACTCCTAAATAGGTTGACTATAGAGTTACCAACAGACACAGTTATTCCCTTACTGGACATTTATTCTAAAAGACCCATGCCTCAGTTCAGAGAGAATTGCTCAACCACGCTTATAGCTTCTCAATCCATAATAGCTAAGAGCTGGAATTAACACAGATGTCCTTTATTAGACAAATGGATAACCAAGATGTGGTATATCTACACAATGGAATTTTACACAGCAGTAAGAAAAATGACACAATGAAATTTGAAGAAAATGGGTTGAACCTGCATCAGATCATTCTCAATGAACTCACCCAATCACAGAAATATAATTTTCTCATAGTCTCACTCATCTGTGGCTCCTAACCTGAATCTACCCGAGATGCGTGTGGGGGACACAAAATTGGACCCAAATGGCAATGATACCACAAAATTCTACATCCTAAAAGACAGACTAAATGGTTGAACCTTCATCAGGTTCCTATAGGGAACACCTGAATCACAGGACCCTGGATAGGGTATGATGAAGACTAACCTTAATCTTCTGTCTGTCTGTCTGCCTCTCCCTCTCTCTCTCTCCCTCCCTCTTCTCTCTATGTCCTTTATATTACCTATCTTATCTTTTTATTCCTTCTTTATCTTGGCTCATGCTTGTAACTTCCAGTACCAGCATGTGGCTAACATCTACAATGAGCTATTGATCAGAGAAACATACAAGGTTTCCTAATAGAAGACAGATTTCTGTCAGAGTACTTGATGATGCACCAAAGGTTACTGGTAAGACTGTATTGCTGAAAGCACCATATGCTGTTGGTACAGACCATGGACTGACTTGGCTGGAATCTGGAAGGGAGTAAGTCCCCAGACAATAGCTCATCTAGTGCCAGAAGGTGCTACAAGAGAGACTAGGGGAAAATGGCCAACATCTGTCCAAGCAACTCGTGGTCTAAGCTACTCAGCTTCCACAAGTGCAATAGTGGCACACAGCCATGTTGGGAAACCGACTGCTCTTGATTTAGCTAACTGATCTACACAGTGAAATAGATCCCATAGCTGGCGCTAGGAAACAAGTCAGAACCATATCCAAAAATGAGCCCACTCTACATTATCAATCTCCCATCAATCATGGGCTACATGTGGGCCTATATCTATTAAATTCTCTCTAAAAAAATAATGGTTTTACCACTTATCTGGTGCTAATTTTACTCTCCATTGGAGAATTTGCTTCTCTTTTTCAGATGGATGCAAATCCTAAGACAGAACCACCCCATCACACTTCAACAGGGCTCTATCCAAAACTACGAGTAATTAGGGAAATGAGCAGGAGTGCTGTTTTCTTGGTGAACCTGGTCCCAGCACAAGGATGAAGGAGATAGACACAGAAAGCACTCAACTCCTACAAAATCAGATATCCAGAGACACAGAGGCTCCCACGACCTCATCACTGAAGCAGACCTAAATGAACCCAACATGGCTCATGGAAACTTGCAGAAGAGGGGGTAGAAAGAATGAAAGACCCAGATGTTGGGTCATTATGCAAAGAGACATTGCCTCTTTCCCATAACTGATGGCTAACCCCACAATGCAAGACCTATATTCCTCAACGAGGAGAATTGCTGCAGAGGGGGGAGGACAGGGAGGAGGCTAACGATGGGATCAACATAACTGTATATACACTGCGTACAGAACTAACAAAAAAAGTTTTACCTTTTAGTTATATTAACAAGTTGGAGAATTCTTTGGTAATGAATTGTAGCATCAATGGTTTCATACCTTCACCAAGCAGAGTCTCTCTCCATTGCCTTCCATCCCTGTAATTTGAACTTCCATTTGCCTGTCAACTATCCCCTCCTCTTGTACTTCCTTGTTTGCCTCAGTCCAAACTTTGTTCTATCTTCCTTATCAATGCAACTGATGCTTCCTACAACTTTCAAACAAATCAAAATATTCCATTTTAGAATGTACATATGAAAGAAGGCTTGAAGCTTTTGTCTTTCTGAGCTTGTATTGTGCAACATGTTATGGTATGATTTTTTTTTCCAAGTCTATATATTTTCACACAAATTTCTTTTCTAAAAAAGATTATTTACTTATTTGTATAGTGATAAGTAGAGAAAGAGGGAGTGAGAGAGATGATAGAAAGATAGCCAGATAGCCAGGTAGAAAGATAAAGAGTACGGGTGGACCACATCCTCTTGCTACAGCAAACAAACTCCAGATACATGCACATCTAGTTTTGACTGGGTACTGTAGAATCAATCCCAGTCCATCAGGCTTTTCAACCAAGTGTCTTTAAGCTCTGAGTCATCTCTCAGCCTCTTTGAAAATTTCATTACTTCATTTTTCCCTCCTGCTGAGCATAATTCCAGTGTGTATATGTAACACATGTTCATTATCCATTCATCAGTTGATTTAGACCTGGGCTGATTCCATTTCCTATCATTTGTGAATGAAGAGGCCAAAACTGGAATGACAAAGTATTTCTAAAATGAAGACTCCTTAGGAGATATGCCCAGGAGCATTACAGTTGGATCAAATTATAGATCTATTTTTAGATATTTGATAGACATCCATATTGATTTGCATTACATGTATACAAGCTTGTATTTGCACCACATCCTTGACATTATTTGATGTCATTTGATGTCTGCATGTTAGCCATTCTTACCAGAGTGAGATTGAATCTCAAAGTAGTTTTAATTTGTATTTCCTTGACAGGTGAAGCTGTTGAAAATTTTTCAGAATGTTTGTTGCACGCTTGTACTAGTTTGTTCAAGAACTCTTAGTAAATTTCATGTCCTACTTTTCAACCTATTAATTAGAATTTTAGAATTATTTATTTGATAAGAAGAAACAAACAGAGGTGATGAGAGAAATAGAGTATGGGTATGCCAGGGTCTCCTGCTCTTCCAAAGCAACTCTAGAAGCTGGGATCACTTGTTGTATCAGGCTTTATCTGGATTCTGGAGAATCAAAACTGGGCTATCAGGCTTAGAGGGCAAAAACATTTAAACCACTGGGCCATATTCTCCACCTTTGACTAACTTCCCCCCATTTTCTCTAATATCTGTAAAATGCATATGATTTTTTTTAACACAATGAGCACATCTTGGGTTAAAATGGATATGCAAATGTATTAGAAATATTTCATTGTGCTATAAGCCCACTATTCTTATCCACAGAGGAATGATGGCTTGTTTCTTTCTAAAGACTGACTCTTCCAATTCATGAAATTCTGATCTGGTCTCCAGTTCCATATATATGCTCTATCCCCCTGAGAAGACCTCATTTCCAATCAGTTCAGTTGATTAATCAGATCAATTGATTACCTCTAGATGCTGCTGAAAGTATCATACAAGTGTATGTTTCTTGACTTGCTAGTTGATTTTGTAGTCTTCAGGCTCCGCTGCTTATTCATGGTGTTGGTGGCCATTGTACTCAAGATGATCCTATCTGGCTTCTCAGCACTATGAGTGCTATCCAGGAGGAAGCTAGTTTCCCTCTTATTTCCAACAGGATCTTCTGGAGTGCTCTGACCATAGTCTATGGTGCATCCAGCAGTAAAACATTACCTTTTAGCTCCTGTAGGTAATGAAGTGTTTGCAACTGCTTATATTCTTCTGGGGACCTCATGTGTCTCACTAGCCAACAGTTCACTCTAGGCGCCAACCCTATTCTGGTCGCAGATTTATCATCCAAGAGTCCATGGCTTTAGGTTTAAGCTTTTGCCACCTACTGCCCAGACTGTCCCAGTCTCCCCTTTCTTATAGAATGCTAGCCTGATTTAGGGTTCATATGGAACTGGTTCATGTTTTATTAACTTTTTAATAATCACCTACCTACTCTCCCTACAAATTACTCTTGAAATCCCCACCCCTGTCATTCTGTTGCTCCCATATTCTATCAGACAAACACTCCTCTCTCCTGAGTTCTTTTCTCCTGGTTTCATTCCAGTTTTGCACTCATGTTCCTGTTGCTTACCTCCATTCACATTCATCTCCAGTTGATCCCAGTTAGGAAGTGCTGCTAAGAGACAGCATGTGGCAATTGTCATTGTGTGCATGTGCAACCTTGCTTTGAATGTCTTTTTTTTTTTTTTACTTCATTCATTGTCTTGCAAATTTCACTATTTCATTTTTCCTTATTTATGGATAGAACCAATTCATCAGTTGTTGGGCATCTGGGATGTTTCCACATCCCAGCTATTGTGAATACAGCAGCCACAAACATAGCTGAACAAGTATCTCTGCTGTGAAGAGTAAACTCTTTAGGGTATATGCCCAGGGATGATAGAGCTGGATCAAATGTTTGATCTATTTTCATACTTTTCAAGAATATCAATACTTATTTCTATAATTGCTTTACTGGTTTTCATAACCACCAGCAGTGGGCTAGTGATCCTCTTTCCCAACAGTCTCACCAACATTTTTGTTATTTAATTTTTTGATTAATAACATCCTGTCAGGGTGAAATGAAATATCAGAGTTGTTTTGATTTGCATTTATCTGATAACTAAAAATATTTAATATATCTTCTAGTGTAAAATAGCCATTTGTATTTCATTCTTTGAGAATTTTTCCACTCCATTTTTATTGGGTTGTTTAATGATTTTGTTGTGTTATTTGAATTCTTCATAACTTGCTGACGTTAGACTTGTGTTTTTAGTATAACTTGTGAAATTTTTCTCCCATTTTGTGGGATGACTAATAACTGTTGAAGATTTGCCTCTCTGTGTTTTAATTTTATGAGTTCTCAGTAGTTGATTGTTGATCTCATTTACTGTGGTACAGGAGTCTTATTCATGAAGTCTTTCCATACACTTATATAATGGAATGTTCTTCCTGGATTTTATTGTAGTTCATTGAGACTACTTAGTCTTTATTTTATTTTATTTTTAACTAATAACATACTGTGTGTAGGTACATCAAGTGTTGATACCTTATTTTCCCCCACCCATGCCCAAATTCCTCTGGTGGCCCTCCTCTATGTGATTTCTCAATATGCTTGTGAGTTATTCATTGTGTGATCAACAGTTAGCTATTGGAGGAGACAATGCCTTGGGAATGATAGCACAACCTGCAACTCCTACATTATTTCTGCCCCCTTTTCCCTAAAATTCCCCACTATTTTAAATGTATTTCAGTGATGAGCTCTTGGGAGCCTCTGCATTTCAGCTTTAGTATGTGTCTCCATCATCCTGGTACTTATTGTCAGGCTCAACTTGGAAGCAGCATTCTGGTTCATCTCCCCGATTCTTGTGTTTCAATTGGCCTTGATAGAGTTGCAAGAAAATTTTTATTTTTATTTTCAGTGAGGAAAAGCAAAGAAACAGCAGCTGAGCTCCTGAAGTATGGGGATGAGGTGGATGGATTTATATGCAACTAGCCCTTCACAATGTGGAAAGATCCCCAGTTAAACATGAAATAGTTATTGTCTGGATTTCATTCATTTTTCCCTTATATCAGTGATACTATCTACAGTCTATAAATGTTTTTGTTAGTAATGGCATTGAAGAATATTTTACTTTACAGAATAGTGTATAGTTACAAGTGATCTATGTTTCTGCAGGACATCGGTGGTTGTCCTGTGATATACACACTTTTTAAATGTAGTACTGTGGGGTCCCTCCCTGGAATTAGGAAACAGAATTTCCAAGATTCAGGTACAATAGACATTGCATTGAAGTTTTTGAAAGTCATAAGGAAGGGACCATTAAGCCCAATATTGAGGGCTTTAATCCATTTGGAGTTGACTTTTGTGCAGCATGAGAGAAGAGTGTTTAATTTCATTGATGTATAAGTGGTTATTCAATTTCTGCACCACCATTTGTAGAAGATGCTGTCTTTTCTCTAATGTGTATTTGGTCCCTTTTGTTAAAGACCAAGTGCCTTACTTAGTTTCTTTGAATTATAGATGTATCTTCTATTCTGTTTGTATTGATATCTGTTGTATTTATTTATTGATTGATTAACATTTCTGATGGATACATAATATGTTGGTACTGTTTTTGCACTCACTGCTATCCCTATCCCATTGGGAACCCTCTGCAGAGGGGTTGCAGTTATTCCCCCATGAGATTGTGAGTTATGCTTTGTTAGAACAACAATCAGTTTTATGGGGAGGCAATTTCTCATCCCTTGTCTCTTACAATCTTTCCATTTCCTCTTGTGCAGTATTTTCTGACCAGTGATGGGAGTGTTTTAAAACTAGTTCAATGATGAGTTCTTAAGAGCTTCTGGATCTCTACATTGATAAGTGTTGGATATCCTCCATGTTTAGCTCCTTAACTGTGGACTTGATTTTCAGATTTTTCATGGAAGCAGCATTCTTTATTGTCTACCCAATTCCACTGTGGTTACAGCTATTACTTGGCTTAAATGTGAGGGGTAGTTTATCTCCTCAGGTCTTGGTACCTTATGAAAAAAATAGATTTTTCAATGGAGAGTGAAGTCATTATATTTTAAATGGGATAAGTGCTATCAACTTGGTGAGAATTTGATGTAGCTACCCTCTTTTAGCCAATGACTAGAGAGACCCTGACATTGCAGAGTATCATCATTGTCTCCATAGGACTCTGACGTGGTTCCCAACTTCAGATATGGGTTTCTTTATACTGGGCAGATCTCTTATCCAACTGGTTATCATCCAAATGTACCACTATTTTCCTGGCATGTACATCCTGTCAGGGTGTTTGCCTCTGAGTAGCTTACACCTCTGGTTGCTTAGACCATTGTTGGCAACTGTTGCAGTCAGTTTGCATTGCTGGTAGAAATCACCTAACCAAGAGCAGCTTGTGGGAAAAAAAGGTTTATTTTTACTTACAGGCTCGAAGGGAATCTCCACAATGGTAGGGAAAATGACAGCATGAGCAGAGGGTGGACATCATCCCTGGCCAACATAAGGTGACCATACCAACAGGAGACTGTGTCAAACACTGGTAAGGGGAAACTGGCTATAACACCCATAAGTACGCCCCCATCAATACACTCCCTTCAGGAGGCATTAATTCCCAATTTTCATTGGCTTGGAACCTAGCATTCAGAACACTTAAGTATATGGGGGACACCTGAATCAAACCACCACAGCAACTTTTCCCCAGTAGCCCAGGTAGTGCTCCAGCACTAGGTGGTCTAACTATCTGGGCACTGGCTATCTTCTGGACTCCATCCAAGACTTTCCACGCTCTGGATTTGCAGCGTATGGTGTCTTCAGCAATAGAGTCCTTCCATCTGCCTCAGGTGGGTAATTAAGTGCTTTGTCAGAAAATTGTTTTGTGTTGGGAACTTGTATTTCTCCCTCACATATCACATTGTGCACCAGGGAAGGAACACCCCAAAGTCTAAAAGTCTATGGCTTCCAACCCACACTACTGTAAACAGTAAAAGCATCTCTCACATACTCAATACCTAGCACAGTAAGCATTCAGAGGCTACTAATTGTTCTTCACTGAAGTAGACTTAGAAGTCACCCATCATGGCTCAAGGGAATTTTGTGTAAGATGAGGTAGAGAAAGATTGTAAATGCCACAGTTTGAACCCCATAACTAGAGGCATTCTCTCCCCTCAAAAAGAACTGATTGCTGCTCCAACAACACAAAACCACAATCCCATAAGGAGCACTTGCAACCCTATTGAGGAGGTTCCCCAATGTATTGGGGGAAGGGATGAGGGAAAAGAGGATACCAATATATGAGGTATATATTTATTTTATTTATTTTTATTTATTTATTATTTTTAAATTTATTGATTGATTTATTTATTTGAGAGCGACAGACACAGAGAGAAAGACAGATAGAAGGAGAGAGAGAGAGAATGGGCGCCAGGGCTTCCAGCCTCCGCAAACGAACTCCAGACGCGTGCGCCCCCTTGTGCATCTGGCTAAAGTGGGACCTGGGGAACTGAGCCTCCAACCGGGGTCCTTAGGCTTCACAGGCAAGCGCTTAACCGCTAAGCCATCTCTCCAGCCCTGAGGTATATATTTAAAAGGTATCTCTCATTACAAATGGTGAAAGCAATACTCTTCATGATGTATTTTAAATTGTATTTTTCAGTACCAATTTATACATGTATTCTCTGATCTTAGCCATTTCTTTTCATTTGGTATTATGCATTTTGTTTGTTCATGATTGTGCAAAGACTTCAGATGCATCACTGAGTTATTTGTTTGAGATTTCTCTATCATTTTAATGTAGTCATTTATTTTTATAAACCTCCCTTTCAAGACTGCCTTCATTGTGTCCCATATGATTTCTTAGGTTGGGCTCTCAATATCATTCCATTTTAGAATATCTTTAATTCCCTTTATTTATTTCTTCAATGCTGCATTAGCATGTTTTTCAATCTCCAAAAAGTGGTGCATTTCCTATGGTATTTCTTGTTTTTGATTCCTAATTTATTACAATGTTGTCACAAATAATGGAAAGTTATGTCAATTGCCTTGAATTGGTGGAAGCTTGCTTTGTATCCTAATACATGTTCTATTTTAGAGAAAGATTCATGAGATGCTGTGAGAATTTCTACTATCCTAAGACTTGGTGGAATGATCTGCACATGTCTTTTAAATCCATTTGATATTTGGTCCTGTTTAGATTCATGGTCTTTTAGTTTTTTATTTAGATCACCTGTTTATTGACTACAGCAATGTGTTAAAATCACCATTACTATATTTTGGGATTTATTTTTGATTTTATATCTTTTTTTCCCAGTTTTATGTTTTATTTTTTTCTTTTCACGATTTTTATTAACATTTTCCATTATTATAAAAAATATCCCATGGTAATACCCTCCCTCCCCCCACCCATGCTTTCCCCTTTGAAATTCCATTCTCCATCATATTACCTCCCCATCTCAATTATTGTACTTAAATATATACAATATCAACCTATTAAGTACCCTCCTCCCTTCCTTTCTCTTCCCTTTATATCACTTTTTTTAACTTACTGGCCTCTGCTACTAAGTATTTTCCTTCTCACGCAGAAGCCCAATCATCTGTAGCTAGGATCCACATATGAGGGAGAACATGTGGTGCTTGGCTTTCTGGGCCTGGGTTACCTCACTTAGTATAATCCTTTCCAGGTCCATCCATTTGTCTGCAAATTTCCTAACTTCATTTTTCTTTATTGCTGAGTAGAACTTCATTGTATAAATGTGCCATATCTTCCTTATCCACTCATCAGTTGAGGGACATCTAGGCTGGTTCCATTTCCCAGCTATTATAAATTGAGCAGCAATAAACATGGTTGAGCACTATTTCTAAGGAAATGAGGTGAGTCTTTAGGATATATGCCTAGGAGTGCTATAGCTGGGTCATATGGTAGATCAATCTTTAGCTGTTTTAGGAGCCTCCACACTGATTTCCACAATGGCTTGACCAGATTGCATTCCCACCAGCAGTGCAGAAGGGTTCCTCCTTTTCCACATCCCCGCCAACATTTATGATCATGTGTTTTCATGATGGTAGCCAATCTGACAGGAGTGAGATGGAATCTCAATGTAGTTTTAATCTGCATTTCCCTGATGACTAGTGATGTAGAACACTTTTTTAGATGCTTATATGCCATTCGTAATTCTTCCTTTGAGAATGCTTTATTTAGCTCCACAGCTCATTTTTTGATTGGCTTGTTTGATTCCTTATTATTTAACATTTTGAGTTCTTTGTATATTCTAGATATTAATCCTCTATCAGATGTATAGCTGGCACAGATTTTATCCCATTCTGTAGGTTGCCTCTTTGCTTTTTTCACTGTGACTTTGCAGTGCAAATCTTTGTAATTTCATGAGGTCCCAGTGACTAATCTGTGGTTTTATTTCCTGAGCAATTGGGGTTGTATTCAGAAAGTCTTTGCCAAGACCAATATGCTGAAAGGTTTCCCCTACTTTTTCCTTTAGCAGTTTCAGAGTTTCAGGTCTGATGTTAAGGTCTTTAATCCATTTGGACTTAATTCTTGTGCATGGCGAGAGAGAAGAATCTATTTTCATCTTTCTGCAGATATATATCCAGTTTTCCCAACACCATTTGCTGAAGAGGCTGTCTTTTTTCCAATGAGTATTTTTGGCATTTTTATCCAATATCAGGTGACTATAGCTACTTGGACTTACATCTGGGTCCTCTATTCTGTTCCACTGATCTACATGGCTGTTTGTGTGCCAGTAACATGCTGTTTTTGTTACTATGGCTCTGTAGTATAGGTTAAAATCAGGTATGGTGATACCACCAGCCTTATTTTTGTTGCTCAGTATTATCTTAGATATTCTAGGGTTTTTTTTTTTTTTGGTTCCAAATGAATTTTTGGATTGTTTTTTTCTATTTCCATGAAGAATGCTTTTGGAATTTTGATAGGAATTGCATTAAATGTGTAGATTGCTTTTGGGAAGATTGCCATTATCACAATATCGATTCTTCCCATCCAGGAACAAGGGATGTTTCTCCACATTTTAGTGTCTTCTGCAATTTCTCACTTGAGTGTTTTAAAGTTCTCATTGTAGAGATCCTTTACTTCATTTGTTAGGTTAATTTCAAGGCACTTTATTTTTTTTGGATGCAATTGTGAATGGGTGTGATTCTCTGATTTCATCCTCTGTGTTTTTGTTGTTAGCATATATGAAGGCTACTGATTTCTGTGTATTTATTTTGTATCCTGCTGCATGGCTGTAGGTTTTTATCAGCTCTAACAGTTTGCTACTAGAGTCTTTAGGGTCCTTTATGTATAGAATCATCTCATCTGCAAATAATGATAACATGATGTCTTCCTTTCCAATTTGTATCCCTTTTATGTGGGTCTCTTGCCTTATTGCTATGGCTAAGACTTCCAAGGTGATATTAAATAAAAGTGGGGACAGTGGACACCCTTGTCTTGTTCCTGATTTTAGTGGAAAAGCTTACAGTTTTTCTCCATTTAGTAATATGTTGGCAGTAGGCTTGTCATAAATAGCTTTTATTATATTGAGATATGTTCCTTCTATTCCCAGTCTCTGTAGGACTTTTATCATGAAGGGATGTTGGATTTTGTCAAATGCTTTCTCTGCATCTAATGAGATGATCATGTGACTTTTACCTTCAACCCATTTATATAATGCATTACATTTATAGATTTGCATATATTGAACCATCCCTGCATCTCTGGGATAAAGCCTACTTGGTAAAGGTGAATGATCTTTTTGATATATTCTTGTATTCTGTTTGCCAATATTTTGTTGAGAATTTTTGCATCTATGTTCATGAGGGAGATTGGTCTGTAATTTTCATTTTTGTTCTATCTTTGCCTGATTTTGGTAGAATTCCTTCTTTTTCTATTTCCTGGAAAAGCTTAAGAAACAATAGTGTTAGCTCTTCCTTGAAGGTCTGGTAAAATTCAGCAGTGAATCCATCTGGGCCTGGGCTCTTTTTAGTTGGGATATTATTGATAAGTGTTCAGGTCTCCATGCTTGTTATAGGTCTATTTAAGTGATTAATCTCATCTTGATTTAATTTAGGTAGGTCATATAAATCAATTAAATCATCCATTTCTTTCAGAATTTCATACTTTGTGGAGCATATGTTTTTATAGAATGTCCCTATGATTTTTTTAATTTCTCTGGAATCTGTTGTGATGTTCAGATTTTTCATCCCTGATTTTATTAATTTGTGTCTCTTCTCTCTTTGTTTTTGTCGAATTGCTAAGGATTTATCAATCTTTTTTATCCTTTCAAAGAACCAACTCTTTGTTTCATTAATTCTTTGGATTGTTTCTTTTGTTTCTATTACATTAATTTCTGCCCTAGTCTTTATTATTTCTTCCCATCTCCTGATTTTTGGTTTGCCTTGTTCTTCTTTTTCCAAGGCTTTAAGGTGAAGCATTAAGTTGTTTACTTCCATGATTTTGTGTATGCTCTATAGCCTTTGTTGCTACTGATTTGTAGTTTAACTCCATTGTGGTCAGATAGAATGCAAGGAAATATTATCATTTTCAAGAATTTGTTAAGTTTTGCTTTATGTCCTAATATATGGTCTATTTTAGAGAATGTTCCATTTGCTGCTGAAAAGAATGTATATTCTGCAGCATTTGGATGAAATGTCCTATATATTTCTTGTAGGTCCATTCCTTCTATGACCTCAATCAGTGCAGATGCCTCCCTGTTTATTTTCTCCCGGGATTTTTTAATCTGGGAAAACACCACCACTGTGTTTGGTGTTATCTCTGACCTTAGTTCTAATAGTGTTTGTTTGATGAATTTGGGAGCCCCCATGTTAGGTGCATGTATGTTTAGGATTGTAATGTCCTCCTGTTGGAGTGTGCCCTTAATCAATATAAAGTGACCTTCCTTTTCTTTCTTGACTAACATTGGACTAAAGTCTACCTAGTCAGATATTAGGATAGCATCCCATGCTTGTTTTCTAGGCATATTTGCTTGAAACACCGTTTTCCAACCTTTCACCCTAAGATAATGTCTATCCTTTGTAGAAAGGTGAGTTTCTTGGAGACAACAACTTGTAGGATCCTGCTTTTTAAACCAGTCTGCAAACCTATGTCTTTTCTTTGGGGCATTGAGGTCATTGATATTAAGAGATATTGAAAGGTGTGTATTTATGTTCACATTTTTTTTGAGGTTCCATTTCTACCTGCGCTCTCTTGTGTTAACTAGTATTTGAGTATTGCTTGTTTTTTCTAGGTTCCTTATATGTGTGCTTTTCCTTTTCTTCAGCATGGGGGATTCTATCAATTATTTTCTGTAGAGCTGGTTTGTCTTCAAATACTCCTTTAACCTGATTTTGTCATGGAATGTCCTTATTTCTCAGTCTATTTGAATGGATAGCTTTGCAGGATAAAGTAACTTTGGTTGACAGTTGTTATCTTTCAGAAGTTGGAATATATCACTCCAAGCCCTTCTGGCTTTAAAAGTTTGTGTTGAATAATCTGCTGTAATCCTGATGGGCTTGCCTTTGTAGGTAACTTGATTTTTCTCTCTAACTGCTTTCAATATATATATATATATATATATTTGGTTTGTGTGTTTGGAAGTTTGATTATAATATGGCGAGGAAAGCTTCTTTCCAGGTTTTGTCTGGCTGGGGTTCTAAAGGCTTCCTGTATCTGCATTGGCACCTCTTTCCCAATTTGGGGGAAATATTTTTCTATGATTTTGTTGAAGATGCCTACTATGCCTTTGGAGTGGAATTCTTCTCCTTCTACTATGCCCTGAATTCTTATATTGGATCTTTTCATAGTGTCCCAAATATCTTGAAATTCCCACTCATACTTTTCTATAATTTTGTCTTTCTCTTTGTTGGACTGCATTAGATCTGCCTCCTAGTCTTCTAGCTTAGATATTCTGTCCTCTCCCTCATCCATCCTACTGGTGAGATTTTCTACAGAGTTTTTTATTTCATTAACTGTGTTCTTCATTGCTAGTAATTCTGACTGGTTTTTCTTTATTATTTCTATTTCCTTATTTATGTCTTGTATTGCCTTCTTTATTTCATGCAATTGGTGTCCTGCGTCTTGTTTGATTCCTTTGATTTCCTCTTTGATTTCTTCTTTGATTCTTTTGATTTGTTCTTTGACCTGTTTGAATATATTTATAATCATTCTTTTGAACTCTTTCTCAGGCATTTCCTCTAACTCGTTCTCACTGGAGGTCATTTCTGATGCATTAATACTTTTAGGTGGATTTATATTGTCTTGCTTTATATTGTTTCTTATGTTATTATGTATATGTTTTTGCATCTTGGATTAAGTTAATGCTTGGATTTTCTAGCTAGCTGGGTATTCTTAGCTGTATCAATTGATTTGATGTTATATATCTTCATTGTAGGAGCTTAAGGTGTTAGGTGTGGCTCTTAAGGCTCTCATTGTATCTACAAAGGTGTTCCTAGGGGTTTAGTTTCCCTGCTATGGGAGTATTCAAGTAGGCTGAGTGGAATATAATACAGGTAGATTCTAAAGGTTAACCCTGTACACATTCAATCAAACACAGCCCCAAGGATGTATGCAAGAGTAGTTATTATAACAACCAGATTCTCTATCAACAAAGAGGTTAAGATTTCTGGTCTGTTGAGGTATCCAAGTCAGCTTGTGACCAAGGGAGACCCTTCCCTGGTGTAACCCCAGTTACCTTGGATGTTTTTGGTCTCAGTCAAGTTGCTCCCTGGGTTTTTGGGCTGCTGTTCTGATTTCTGGAGCTGGGCACTGGCTTTTCCTGTGGGACAAACCAAGCCTAGCTACTGTGGCCTTGCAGATCAGCACCCCTGCTGCTGGATCTGCTTCTGCTAAAGCTGCCACTGCTGGGTCTGTCACCGCTGTGGCTGAAGCTGCTGCTGGGTCCACCGCCGCTGCTGCCACTGAGGCTGCTGCTGCTGGATCTGCTGCTGCTGCCTCTGAAGCTGCTGCTGCTGGGTCTGCCACTACTGGATCTGCTGCTGCTGGGGCCGCTGTTACTGGTGCTGGAGCCACTGATGTTGCTGCTGGACTCTGCTCCTG
Source organism: Jaculus jaculus (assembly GCF_020740685.1). Lineage (NCBI taxonomy): Eukaryota > Metazoa > Chordata > Mammalia > Rodentia > Dipodidae > Jaculus > Jaculus jaculus. Next base: position 1,442,434 of record NW_025423491.1, read on the forward strand.
CTTGGGTCCCACTGCCGGCCCAAGTTGGCGTGGCCGGGTCCCGGGACCGCTGCTCTGTTCACTGCAGCTGGCCACAGGTGGTGGGGGAGGGGAGGGAGCTGCAGCTGTTCTAGTTCTCTTGCTGTTCCACATGTTCTTCTACCTCGTGGTCTCCTCCTCCATTGTTCACTGCCGCTCTCCCTTCATGTTTATTGAGTTGTGGGGAGTGTTGGTGTGAGTGGAAGCTCCTCACACCTGCCTTTTCCTGCAGCTCGAGCCATGCCTGGTGGCTTTCTGTTGCGCCACTGCCACTGTGGCTGATGGATCTGCCAGGGCCACTTTTGCCGGCCTGTGCAGGCTCTGGATCCCTTCTACTTCTCTGCTGCTGCTTCAATTTCCTATACTCCTCACTTTTTAGTACAAGTGTGTATTTTGCTGAGTTGTTTTGGTCTTTTTCCTCCCTAGGCTGCTTTGGTGTGGTACCTACACCACCATCTTAACCAGAAGTCCCTGATTTCATATCTTATGGGTATATCTTGCTAAAGTTGGTACATGACTGTATGGTGAATCTATGGTTTTGTTTGTAATGTATTCTTGTTGAATTGTCTCCTTTATGAGTACAATAGGGCATTTTAAAAATCTATTTTGTTTTCTTACTTACAATTATTCTGTCAAATATTGCAAGAGCCACACCAGTTGGTTTGATATTTCAATGTGTTTGTAATATCTTTCTCTATCGTTGGTGTCTGTCTTTAATGGTACAGTACGTTTCTTGAAGACAGCAAATTAATGGATTCAGTATTCTGACCCATTCTGTTAACCTGTGCCTTTTGGGAGGCAGGATATTGGTATTCAGATATATGGGTTTATTCAGATATATGGGTGGATAAATAATCCTGAGAAACCAGACCTCATCAGATACTGTATTAACTACCTCTCTAATTCAATGATCCAAAGTTTTTTTTGATCCATGTGTGGTGGCACATTCATTTAATCCCACTACTCAGGAGACAGAGGTACGAGGATTGCCATGAGTTCAAGGCCACCCTGAAACCACATAGTGATTGCCCAGGTCAGCCTGGGCTTGATTGATACACTAACTCCAAAATAAAAATAAATAAAACAAACAAATAAAAAAACAGATTGAAACATTTTTTTTTTAATTTTACTTATAACTATTGAATTTGTACCTATAATGCAACATGGTTTTCCAAGGTGCTCATACTTTTCCTCTTGAGCTTTCATACTGCCTTTAATTTCTATTGCGACACAATGGACTCAAGAGCTTTCATCCTGCCTTTATTCTACATATATACATATGTGCTCTGCACATATGAGAGACTTTGGTTTACCTTTGGTCTTCAGGTAATCTACACGCTGCACATACTTAATCCCACCCTTTACTTGCAATGAGCAGAATGTACCTAAGAGTCTTATTTACACCCTTCATCTCTGGTATGCTGTGAGAATCTGGAAGACTTTAGTTTTACATTTATCTGTGTGCTTGGTCTCCTCAAAAATTATGACCCATAATTCATCTCTGGGGTAATCTATACTTCCCTAAACTTCAACCAACCCTTCAACTCCAGTGAATACTGTGCATACGAGAAACTTTGTTTAACCCTGTTTCTCAGCCAAAACTTCATTTCAGGTGAGATATGTATATATTAGACTAACCAGCAGAAAAATGCACACATGAGGGTATATTAGTCAGGATTCTTTACAGGAATGAAACTGTTAGAATAAATTATATTAAAAAGGGAATTTATTGGATTAGCTTATGGTAGTCCAATAGCAGTTGCAGGCCCCAAAATCAAGGTAACCATTAGCTGCTTAGTCCATGTGGCTGGATGCCTCAGCAATCCCAATCCAGCACTGGGGCCTGAAGGCTTCCTGAGGAGCCACTGGTTTTCTATCCACATGGGTCTTCAGTTGACAGTGGTCTTCAGTCTGTGCTGGCCTTCAGTCCATGCTTGAAGGCAACAAGCAACTCCAGCAGCCAAGTAGAAGGAAGGAAGGGGCTCTTTTCACCCAGAGCTTCCTTATATATGTCCCCCTCCGAGAGGGGCTGCATGCTCTGGGGGAAGGGCTCACTATGGGGTAAGGACTTCCTCCTTCATTTAATCCTTCCTTGAAGCAACATTAGAGACCCACCCAAAAGGGATTTCTGTGGATTACTAAACAGATCAAATTGACAACACCTTAACTATCACAAGTCCACCCTTCGTCAGCTTGACACCAACCATATCTCCTTATATCATACTTAATTTTCAAATGAAAACAATAACAAGCTCATAATTCCACCTAACATGGTATAACTATCCCACATACAACTGAAAATGCAAAATCTTCCCCCCCCCCCAATACAAAGCAAGGATCCTTGGGAAACGCTTGGTCTCTAATAGGTCTAATATAAATTCAACACTTAGTTAGTGATATAATCTTAATATTGGTGTAGATATGTACAAACACTGTATCAAGATAGTACAGAAAAATTACAATTACAGTCTTTGTTTCTGTAACTGGTCATGTGGCCTTAGCTGATATTTGTAGCTACCTTCTTCTACTATCCATTCAGTATTTTCTTCACCTTCAGCAAGCACCTCATCAGATCTTGGCTCTCTACCTGGAGGGTGACCCATAACTTCATTCCTTAAGGATCTCAGCCATTTATCATGCTACCTCTATTAATTGTTGCAGTTGTCCATTGACTTTGATAACAGGGCATGATAACATTACGAGACACCCCAAAAGATCTCCTGCACTCCAACATACTCCTCCTTACCTCCATTGTGGAGCACAGGTCTTATTTCTCCCTGGTAGTCTGGATCAATCACCCCTGATGTCACTGTAACTCCTTTCTCAGCTTGTTTACTCAAAGTCATCAGAAGCCCAAAGTGTCTAGGGGGAATTCTTAGCTTCCATTTCAATGGAAGGTTCTTTGTTCCTCCTGGCAAAAGCAGCCCATCCCCTTGCTACCAAGACCTATAGGCGACGAGAACTTAAGGTTGTGGGAACAGTAAGCAAAAATTTAGCTAATGGGTCACTTGGGGTGATGGTAAGTGGTACCACATCTGGTACAGCAGCTGAAATTGGAGTCACCACATGATTAACTTCTGATAGTCCACTGTCATTTTCCAAGCTTCATCTGTCTTCTGAATAGGCCAAATAGGTGAGTTAAAGAGAGATGTGGTAGGAATCACCTCTCCTGCATCCTTCAAGTCCTATATAGTAGAATTAATTTCTGTAATCCCTCCGTGGATGCAATACTGTTTTTGATTTACTATTTTTTCCCAGTGGTGGGAGCCTCAATGGCTTCCATTTGACGTTTCCAGCCATAATATCCTTTACTCCACAAGTCAGGGAACCAATGTGGGAGTTCTGAAAATTCCTACATATATCTATCCCAATTATACATTCTTAGAGTGGGGAAATAACCACACTGTGAGTTCAGGGAGACACTGGACCCACTGTCAGTCTATCATTTGCCAAAACTCCATTGATCACCTGAACTCCATAAGGATCTACATTAACTGGAGGGCCATGGTGCTTTCTGGCGGCTCCTGGAATCAATGTCAATTCAGAGAGAGTGTCTAGTAGGCCCCCAAAAGTTCTGATTATATCCTTTCCCCAAGCATACAGTTACTTTAACAAAAGGCTACAGGTCTCTCTGAGGGAGGATAGGAGTAAGCTTAATATTGAAACTTTTGAGGGTTGTAGGATGGTCCTTCTTCAATGGGACCCAGACCACCCTTCCAATCAAGGCATTCAGGATCTGGAATCTGGCTCAAGTCTAGAAACTTATTAAGAGGCTTGATTCTCTGTTATTATGATTCAAGGTAGCTTTATGATCCTTTGCTCTGGAACTTTTCTGCTTATACAGATCAAGCAGGAACTCAGTAGGCTTCTATCTATTTGACTTCTGGGAGCACCATGGCTTATCAGCCAATGCCAAAGGTTGATATGATTCATACCTTTATGTACATAATTTTGCCTAAGCTGTCTATTAAGAAAAACATTCACCCCATCTTTAGCAATTCCAGGCTGCCACTTGTCCCTTGTTTCCCTGAGATCCAGTTAGACCCATTGTATCTAAGTCACCTAATGCAGCAACTTCAGCTCCCACTGTGATGTCTTCTTTACATAAAATACCAGTGATGGGGGACTTTAAGTATGCTGGTGGTCCCCTGGCAAATCTGTTTCTCACAGACTTAATGATCGGCACATCTTCTGGATGGTCCCATTGTGGGGGCAAAGACAAGTTTACATGGAAAATACACTCCAGAATTCCAAGTTCTCTGATATTTTTAATCCCTTCATCAACATAAAGCAAAGGGATATCAAGCAGCTCGAGCTCATTCACAGTAGGCCATCTTTGGATCCATAATTCAGCCAACCAATCAAATAAACTATTGGCACCTCTTCCAACTGCATGAGCTGCAGTGTTAAATCTAAACTCAATGCTCAATAGTCCCATTTGTAAATTCTGCCTGATCTAATCTTATGTTCCTTCCTCCATCATCCCACACCCTTAAAATCCATTCCCACAAATATTCCCCATGCTTCTGCCTGTACAAGTTAGAAAACTACTGAAGTTCTTTAGAGGTGTACCTCACCTCCTCTTGTGTTACACTTTCTATCTCACCTTTAGGGACCTGTCTAGCCTTCCCTCTGGTTACAGGCCTAGAGGCAAAGATGGGTGGGAACTAAGAAGCACCAATAGTCCTGCTGATTCATCAGACAAAGAAGGATTAATTGCCTCAAGCAAGGGTGGGGAGGGAAATACTTCAGAGTGTGGAGGTGGGGATAAGACTGCTGATAAGGGAAGGCAATTCATATTTTCATCTAAAACAACTTCAAAACCTGACACTTCAATGTCCTCAGATTCTTCAGGGTCTTCCCATACATTACCATTCTAGTCACAGGATCCCACTCTTTTCCAATAAATACCCTCACTTTAACTTCTGATAGCCAGTGAGGCTGGGATTTGACTTTATGTTGCAAGTTAGCCAATCTCACAATGAGAGCTTGGGTTTGTTTTTTTGTAATTTGAGCCTTGTTCTGGCTAGAGGGGAGACTCTCCTCCAGGGCACCCTTAGAAACCTTTAGATCATGTATGTGGGTACCAAGCTTGGAATTTTCCTTTCTGAGCTTATACTGTTCCCTCACTAGTTTGTCCAGAGTTGCCAGAAGCACACCACCAGCCTCATCATTTGTCTTATTTTTCCACAAAATACCCAAATGTTTTAAATAAAGAGTCACTAAATTCCTTGCTCTTCACAAGACATGACTCAGGATAACCAAATACATCTATCACAAGGAGTTTTTAAACTTGTGCATACCAGCAATTATTAGTGCCCTCCTTACTTCCTGTAAGAACTCTCCTTATCACCAGTAGGGACTTTAGTAACATTGCAGTTGGAAAGCCAACCCCAGATAGCACCAAGCCCACTAGAGAAATCCATTCTTACAATTCTGTTTCTCTAGAACCACTTCTGGTACCAAAATCTGTATTAGTCAGGGTTCTCTGGAGGAACCGAACTGCTAGAATGAATTATATTAAAAAGGGAATTTATTGGATTATTTTACAGTAGTCCAATAGCAATTGCAGGCCTGAGAATCAAGGAACTCAGTAGCTACTCAGACCACGTGATAAGATGGCTCAGAAGTCCCAATTCAACACTGAAGGCCTGGAGGCTTCCTGAGCAGCCACTGGTTTTAAAGCCATTCAAGTCTTCAGTTGATGCTATTCTTCAGCCCATGCTGGTCTTCAATCCACACTGGAAGGCTGCAAGCAGATCTGGCAGCCAAGTGGAAGTAAGGAAGGGGCTCTTTCAACCCAGAGCTTCCTTATATAAAATCCCTCTCTGAGAGGGGCATCCTGCTCTGGGGGGAGAAGGACTTCCTCCTTCAGTTACTCCTTGGAAGCAACCTTGGAGACCCACCCAAAAGATATTTCTGTGGATTACTAAACAGATCAAGTTGAGAACACCTTCACTATCACAGAGGGTACTTAGACTGCTGTTCAACTCAAGGGAGCACAGTGTGTCTGACAGACCTTTGCTTACCCATCATATCTGGTACACGTGCCATACCTGAGAACATTCAGCCAGTCCTTTGTCTCTGTGAAGCTCCTAAAAACTTTCCCCACGACCTCAGTATCTGGTGAGTGAGATGCACCTGAGAGACTTATGTCTATGTTCTGTAGACAGGAGTACAGAGAACCATCTCCCTTCCCTTCATATCTGGGGACCTAGTGTACACAATGGCCTTTGGTCTTCCTTCATCTCTAAGATATTCTTGAGCCTCAGAGGCTTAAGAATGCTCTTCATCTCAGATAGACTAGTTGTTACTGACAGGCTGGCATGGCCTTTATTTCCATACATCCCTGAGAACCCAAGGGTACTTGGCTCTGATAAGCTAAGTTCAATTTATTCTTTGTTCCCTCTTCCTGGGGATTTCTGATGATCATTTAAAGCTCTTATTTTTAAATAAGGGTGAATTAATATGGAAAAAAACAAGTCAATTCAATGAAAATTCAATGAACATCCCAGGTCCAGAAGTGTAAGGTGAAATATAAGATGAAACATTTTAAAACAATATAAAAACCTCTAAAAATACATTCGGTGTAATGATCTCCAATAAAATTGAAGTTTAGTAAATTCCACTACAAAATAATGAAGAAAAACTAAATGAAAATTCTGGAAATAGAAAGATTATCTTAAAAAATTGTCATTTGATAATATCTGAGGTGAAATAAAGGGAGGAGAGAATTATGAGATTATTCCAGTATGGAGGAAAACAAATAATAGGAACATGTTTGGGATTTTCAAAATATTTGAGACCCTATGAAATGACAAAATTTAAGAATCATGATCATAAAAAATGGTAGTGAATTGTATTCTATTCTAAAGGCATAAAAATGAATTCAATGAAATATTACTAAAAATTATGTAAATTTGATAAGCAGATGCCAATCCATCTATTTAAGGTATTTGGAATATTAAACAGAAATGACTGTAAAAGTACTTTCACTCCAGATATGACAATTAGGCCACTAACTATAGAACACAAAGAAAAAAAACATTAACACAGTAGGAGAGAAACACTAAATCATAGTTAAAGGCAGTTCCTTCAGAAGCATACCAAACGTTTTATTTTTTTAATTTTTATTTATTTATTTGATAGTGACAGACAGAGAGAGAAAGAGGCAGTTGGAAAGAGAGAGAGAAAGAATGGGCATGCTAGGGCATCCAGCCTCTGCAAACGAACTCCAGGGAAAGAAATCCTGTAACAAAGACTGGGACAGGTGATAATGATTGAAGAAATTTCTCTTCTGACCTCCACATGCATGCTGTCATGTTTTGGCATACACACACACACACACACACACACACACAGAGAGAGAGAGAGAGAGAGAGAGAGAGACTATAAAGAGAGAAAAAGGCAGAAGTGCTTGGAATGATATAAATCAAGATCTGAAAGAAAAAATCTCACAGCAAAAAATCCTATATAGAGCAAAGTCATCTACCTTTGTTGAAGATAGAGAAATCTTATCATAATAAAAAAACTAACTAAATAATAAACACTAAGCTAGATCGTATAGGACACTAAAAGTAATCTGTGGACAGAAAAGGAAGACAACCTTATCCTTGAGGCCATAGGGTACAATTAAATTAAAGAATAACTGATAATAAGAAGAGGAATAGAAATACCAAAAACTGACTTCTGGTCAAGATGATAACTGCCTAACTGCCCTGCACCTCTCTGGGAAAGAAAGGCAAGACATTAAGAGTTCACTGGGTCTCTTAGAGTAGAGCAATCTCTAATAGATCACTATTGGGAGGGCACAGAAGGGGAAGAAAGGGAATCAGCTGATTCCCTCATTCTTAAGTCACCAGTCCGCCAACCACCACAAGCAGCCACCATAGCCATAGTCTCAGCCGCAGGATATCCCCACACTTACTACAGGAAAAGGGATCCAGGCCAGCAAAGTTCTACTGATCTCACTGCTCAGGGGTGATCACCTTGCTACTTCTGCTCACATATGACCTCAGACAGGCTCCGCCTGCTGGCCTGTGCAAGCTCATACTCAATCCGTCCATCTGCCCACCATGCCATCCCGCACACCAGTCCATGCAAGCTCAGCCTGCTCTGCCCATTTGCCCACTTGCTGCTCTAGCTGCCACCACCCCCCATCCATGCATGAGCTCAGGCCCATTTCACCTGCCCACACATGAGCTCAGGCTTGCTCTGTACATCTGTCCATGCCAGCTCAGGCCCAATCACCCATCTGCAGCACTGCCTGCACACACATCTGCCTGCCTCTGGCAGCCTGTCACACGAGAGCACATTCTGCTTGTTGGCCTTCTGCAAGAGAGCTCAGGCTGCTTCAGCGGCCTACCATGAGAGCTCAGTCTGCTCCTACAGCCCAAAATGCATGAGGTCAGGTTGATCAGCCCACACACGTGTGAGCTCAGGATAACTCTGCCTGTCTGATTGTCCACCTGCTAGCTAAGACCAGCTCCCTCAAGACGCACTACTTTCCTGCCCATCAAGGTGACTGTCCTACTTTCTCTGCCCATACACTGTAATGGGCAGGCCACAGAGTAAAAGAAGTAACATCAAAAATAAAATGCAAGTAAACCCAGTAAGATCACCCAGTCCTACAATGAATGTCTCTAAGGAAAACATAAAAGAGACTTTAGGACCAGAACACCAAAATGAAGCTATGAGCAATGCAACCCTGATCAAGCTACTGGTAGAACTTGCAGAAAAGCAAAAAAGGAAGGATAATCATGTGGATGCTGGCATTACTAGACTAGTCCTAATAGGTAAGAAGATGAAAGGTGTTCACAGTTAAGAGCTATTAAGGAGAGTGGGAAAAAAGAGGACCTATAAAATCAGCTGGCAATGCTAAATGAAGACTTAAAGAAATACAAAAATGAATTCCAAGATGCATCAAGAAAACCAGAAAATGATGTGAAAAGGGAGCTTAACTGAGGGTTGGAAACTATACATAGGAAAGTAATAGAAAATGCAGATTTAATTGACCAAGCCCAAAATTCTTTAGAAGCTCTTATGACTAGAATCATCCATGTGGAGGATAGAAACTCTGAACTAGAAAACAAGGCAGATGAAACAGTTTGAGAGTTCAAACATTTCAATAAGTCCAAGAACTTCTGTGAATAGAATATGAGGGAATTGTGGGATAACCTTAAGCATCCTAAGATCTGGATCATGGGAATACAAGAAAGGAAAGAAATTCATAACAAAGGCATGGAGAAGCTATTTAACAAAATAATAGAAGAAAAATTTCCCACTCTCTCAAAAGAAAGGCCCATTGAGAAACAAGAAGATATAAGAACTCCGAACAGATTGCTCCAATGGAGAAACTCTCCAAGACATATTGTCATTAAAACTCTAGACATTGACACCAAAAAGAAAATTCTAAAAGCAGGTAGGGAAAAACAGCACATCCCTTTTAAAGGTAACCCCATCAGAATTACTTCAGACTTCTCAATGGAAACCCATAAAACAAGAAAGGCCTGTAATGGAACACTGAAAAGTCTAAGAACCTATGACTTCCAATACAAACTACTTTACCCAGCAAAAGTGTCACTCATAATAGATGGTGAAAGAAAAACTTTCCATGACAAAACTCAGCTTTACAAATATATGAACACTAAACCAAACATTAAGAGAGTACTTAAGGAAATTCTCCACACAGATAAATCAAATATTCAAACTCAAATGCCTACAAAAAGGAGAATACAACAACCAAACTCAGGAAAGTCACAAAATACTTCAGTCCATGGAAACATCAAACCACATATATTAACACATTATGGCAGGGATCAAATCAAACCTCACAACCATTACCCTAAATAGTCATGACCTTAAAACACCCATCAAGAGACACAAGCTAACAGGATGGATCAGAAAATTAGCCCCATCAATCTGTTGCCTCCAAAAAACCCACCTTGCCACTAAAGACAGACACCTCCTTAGGGTGAAAGGGTGGAAAAAAAGATCCCAAGCAAATGGGAATAAGAAACAAGTAGGGGTAACTACACTAATATCAGATAAAATAGACTTTAAACCAAAGTAATAAAAAAAAGACAAAGAATACCACTTCCTACTTATCAAGGGAACAATCCATCAGAGGATATCACAATCATAAGTCAGTATGCCCCAAACACAGGGGCACCACAGTTCATAAAACAAACCCTTCTTCACAATAAAACAGATATAACCACCAACACCATTATAGTTGGGGACTTCAATACACCATTATCAGTAATAGATAGATCATCGAAACAGAAACTCAACAGGGAAGTAAGAGAACTTGACAAAACCATGGATAACTTAGACCTAATGGACATCTACAGAACATTCCATGCCAAATCCACAAACTATGCATTCTTCTCAGCAGCCCATGGAACATTCTCTAAAATAGATCATAAACTGGGTCCCGAAGCCTGCCTCCATATATTCAGGTAAATTGACATATTTCCCTGCATGATATCTGATCACAATGCTATATTGCTAGAAATTAGCAACAAAAGACCCACCAAGAATCCCAAAAGCACCTGGAAACTCAAGAGCACTCTTTTATACAATAAATGGGGAGTAGACAAAATAAAAAATGAAACTGCAAAATTTCTAGAAATGGATGAAAATAAGAATGCATAGTACCAAAATTTATGGGACTCAATGAAGGCAGTACTCAGGGGAAAATTCATAGCACAAAATTCCTTCATAACAAAGACAGAGAGATTACAAATCAATAGCCTAACCATCCTCCTAATGGCACTAGAAAAGCAAGAAGAATCCAACCCAAACAGCTCCAGACTGAAAGAAGTAATTAAGATCAGAGCAGAAATTAATGAATTGGAAACTAAGAAAGCAATTAAGAAAATTGACAAAACAAAGAGCTGCTTCTTTGAACAAATAAACAGATTGACAAACCCCTGGCCAATTTGATCAAGCCAAAAAGAGACACTTCAAATTAACAAAATTCAAAATGAAAAAGGAGAGATCACAACAGACATAAATGAAATTGGAAGAATCATCAGGAGTTATTTCAAAAAGCTCAACTCCACAAAACTGGATAATGTGGAGGAGATGGATAAATTCCTAGACACATACCATTTATCAAAGCTATACTCACAGTAGATTAACTTCCTAAACAAACCTATCACACCCATTGAGATTGAAAAAGTAATAATAATAATAAAAAACTTCCCCCAAAAAATGAGTCTAGGACCAGACAGCTTCTCAGCTTAATTTTCTCAAACCTTCATGGAACAACTCAAACCAATCTTCCTGAAACTGTGCCACAGAATTGGAGAACAGGGAAAGCCTCCCAACTCCTTTTATGAAGCCAGTATCACCCTAATTCCAAACACAGGCAGAGATGCAACAAGCAAAGAAAACTATTGGCCTATTTCCCTGATGAACTTGATGCAAAGATGCAGAACAAAATCCTTGCAAACTGAATCCAAGAACATATGAAAAGCATTATCTAACTTGATCAAGAGGAATTCATCCAAGGAATGCAGGGGTGCTTCAACATATGAAAATCTGTCAATGAAATACACCACATAAACACTAAACCATATAAACACTCCATATAAACACAAAAACCACATGATTATTTCAATAGATGCAGAGAAGGCCTTTGACAAAAATCACTTCATGATCAAAACATAGGAGAGAATTGGAATCGTTGGTTCATATCGTAACATAATAAAGGCTATATACAAAGCTCCTAAATCACAAATAATACTTAATGGAGAGAGACTTGAGGAATTCCCATTGAGATGAGGAACAAGAAAGGGATGTCATCTGTCACTTCTGCTCTTCAATATGGTACTAGAAGTCCTAGCTCAAGCAATAAGACAGGAGAAATAAATAAAAGGGATACAATTTGAAAGGAAGAAGTTAAGTTAGCTCTATTCTCAGATGACAGTATTGTATACATAACAGACCCAAGAGACTCCATCCCCAAACTCCTTTAGCAAAGTAGCAGGATACCAAATGAATGCACAAAAATCAGTAGCCTTTCTATGTGCAAAAGACAAAGATACCGAGAAAGAAACAAGGGACATGGTCCCATTTTCAATAGCAACAACAACAAATAAAAACCTTGGAATGATGTTAACCAAGGAAGTGAAAGATCTGTACAATAAAAACATAAAATTCCTCAAAAAAGAGATTAAGGAGGACTTGAGAAATTGGAAAGAACTCCTCTGGTCCTGGATAGGCAGAATTAACATTCTGAAAATTGCCATCCTACCAAAGGCAATGTACAGATTTAATACAACTCCAATTAAAATCCCAAAATTGCTCTTCACAGAAATAGAAAAAAAAAATCACAAAATTCATATGGAAAGGCAGAGGGCCTCAGATACCCAAGCATATCCTCAGCAAAAGAAATATCTCTGGTGGCATGACCATACCTGATCTAAAGCTATATTACAAAGCCATAGTAATGAAAACAGCATGCTGCTGGCATAAAAACAGGAGTATAGACCAATGGAAAAGAATGTAGTACCCAGACTTTGGGTCAAGCAACTATAGCTACTTGATATTTGACAAACACCCTAACAATATAGGTGGAGAAAAACCATCTTCAACAAATGGTGATGGACAAAGTGCATAATCATATGCAAGAAATTGAAACTTGCTCCACACATCTCACCATGCACAACACTCAAGTCGAAATGGATGAAAGACCTCAAAATAAGACTAGAAATTTGCCTACTATTGGAAAAAAATATAGGAGGAACTTACTTATCGGAATGGAAAAAGACTTCCTGAACAAAACCCCAGTAGCACAGGATCTTAAACAATCACTCAACCAATGACATAACATGAAGCTGAAGAGTTTCTTCACAGACCAACATACAATAAGCAAAGCCAATAGATTACCCACAGAATGGGAGAAAATATTTGCTGAATATCCAACTGGTAGAGGCCTAATCTCTAGAATCTACAAAGAACTCCCAAACCTAAACAATAAAAAGTCAAACAACCCACTCACAAAATGGGGCAAAGAGCTGGACAGGCAGTTCACAAAGGAAGAAACACAAATGGCAAACATACACTTATAAAAATGTTCATCATGGCTAATCATCAGGGAAATGCAAATTAAGTATTTTTTAAATTTTTTTGTTCATATTTATTTATTTATTTGAGAGCAACAGAGAGAGAAAGGGGCAGATAGAGAGAGAGAGAATGGGCGCACCGGGGCTTACAGCCACTGCAAACAAACTCCAGACATGTGTACCCCCTTGTGCATCTGGTAAACATGGGTCCTGAGGAATCAAGACTCAAACCGGGGTCCTTAGGCTTCACAGGCAAGCACTTAACTGCTAAGCCATCTCTCCAGCCCAGAAACGCAAATTAAAACAACTATGAGATTCCATCTTACCACAGTAAGGTTATCAAATATCAAAAAATCAAATGAAAATAAATGCTGGCAAGGACGTGGAGAAAATCCACTGTTGGTGGGAATGTAAGATGGTACAATCACTTTGGAAAGCAATATGGAGACTCCTAAAAAAGCTGACTATATAGTTACCAAGAGACATAGTTATTCCTTACTGGGCATGTACCCTAAAACATTCAAGCCTCAGTCCAGAGAGATTTGCTCAACCATGTTTATAGTGGCTCAATTTGTAATACCTAAGAGCTGGAATCAACCAAGATGTCCATCACTAGATGAATGGATAACTAAGATGTAGTATATCTATACAATGGGATTCTGAACAGCAGTAAGAAAAAGCAACACAATGAAATTTGAAGAAAAATGGTTGAAACTGGAACAGATCATTCTCAGTGAACTCACGCAATCACAGAAAGATAATTGCCACATAGCACTATAGCACCTAACCTGAATCTACCCAAAATTCCAACATACCTAGCAAGCATCTGAAGGACCTGATAATAGGGTGGGTTGGGATGTTGGGGGGGGGGAAGGAGGGGATTAGAGACACATCTGGACCCAAACAGCAATGGTACCATAAAATTCTATATCCTAAAAGGCAGACCAAAGGTTGAACCTTCATCAGGCCCTTAGAAGTAACACCTGAGTCTCAAGGCACTGGAGAGGGTACAATGAAGACTGACCTTAATCTTCTACAGGTTCTCCCTCCCTCCCTCCCTCCCTCCCTCCCTCCCTCTCTCTCTCTCTCTCTCTCTCTCTCTCTCTCTCTCTCTGTCTCTCCCCATCTTCTCTCTAACTGTTTTACATTATTTATCCGTTTCTTCCTTCTCTTTGTGGGCACTGATCTGTAACTCCCAGTACCAGCAGGTGGCTGTCATCCACAATGAGCTTTTGATGAGAGAGACCTACAAGTTTTCCTAAAAAATGAAAAATTTCTTTCAGAGTACTTGATGACCCACCAAAGGTTAGTGGTATGACCCTACTACTGAAGGCACCATATGCGGTTGATGCATAACATGAAATGACATGGCTGGAAGCTGGAAGAGAGTCAGTTCCCAGTCAGTGTATCTAGTGCGAGAAGGTGATACATTGGCAAGTGGGAAAAAGTGACCAATATCTATCCAAGCAACTCATGGTCTAACCTACTTAGCAGCAAACAACCTGTTTTGATGTTCACACAAGTGCAATAGTGGCACACAGCCATGGTGGGAAACCAGCTGCTCTTGATCTGGCTAACTGGTCCACTCAGTGGAACAAAACCCATATCTGGAGCTGGGAAACAAGTCAGAACCATATTCAAAAATGAGCCTACTCTCTATTATCAAGCTACACCAGTTGTGCGCTACAAGAGAGCCTACACCTATTAAATTCTCTCTTAAAAAAATAACGGTTATCTAATTTATCTGGTGCTAACTTTCCTATCCTTTGGAGGATTTGCTTCTCTTTTTCCAATAGATGCAGATCCTAAGGAGAGAACCACCCCATCAGACCTCAAAAGGGCCCCAGCTGAAACTAAGAATAATTGATAAAACAATAAAGGGTGCTGTTTTCTGGGTGAACCTGCTACCAGCACAAGGGTGAAGGAGATTGACAAAGAGAACAATCAACTCCTACCAAATCAGAGACCCTGAGCCTCAGAGGCCCCCAACACCTCATCACTGAAGCAGACCTAAAATTAACCCAACTTGGATCAGGGAAATTTGTGAAAGAGGGGGAAGAAAGAATGTGAGAGCCACACATTGGGGCATGATATGCAGAGACATTTCCTCCTACCTATAACTGAGGGCTAATTCCACAATGCATGACTCATATACCTCAACAAGGAGGGGCTGGAGGAGGAGGGAGGACAGGGAAGACTAACAATTGTACCAACTTGACTGTATTCACTGAGTACAAAACTAAAAATTAATAAACAAACAAAGAAAAAAGAAATAAAAACTCAAAAATAAAAACAATGGCAGGAAAATACATGTCTTTCAATATTAAGTATAAATATAAATCATTTTAATTCCTCTTTCAAAAGCAACTCAGTAGGGATTTAGGGATTACTCACTTGTTAAGACACTTATGTGCAAAGCCTAATGATCCAGGTTCAGTTAATTGCCAATAATCCACCAAAATCCAGAATCACAAAGTGGCACATGTATCAGGAGTTGATGGCAGTGGCTGGAAGAGATGGTGTGTACACTCATATTCATTCATATCCTCTCTTTCCCCCTCCTTGTAAATTAAAGCAGAAAGACATACAGTACCTAATCTAATTACAATGCACATCCTATCTGTTGTTTCCAAAAGTCTCTCAGCAACATAATCATAAATTCTTCTTTTCTGTAAATGCATGGGAAAACATTTATAAATAAATGGAGCTAGGAAATAGGCCAATATTCCTGTTCTACTAGTTGACACAATCAACTGTAACTCAAAACTAATCACCAGAAACAAAGTGCAAGAGATAAGAATAGAAATGTGTAGGAGAAGTTCGATCGGTAGCGGGAGCGGAGAACGGACCCCAGAGAGCCCTGAGCAGCCCCATCGCGCCGCCGGCCTAGTTACCATCACACCCTGGGAGGAGCCGCAGCTGCTGCAGCTGCCGCAGTCACCATCACCAAGACGGTGAGCAGCGAGGCCGAGACCCAGCAGCCGCCCGCCGCCCCGCCGCCCCCGCCCTCAGCGCCGCTGACACCAAGCCGGGCACCACGGGCAGCGGCGCAGGGAGCGGCGGCCCGGGCGGCCTCACATCGGCGGCGCCTGCCGGCGGGGACAAGAAGGTCATGGGGACAAGAAGGTCATCGCAACGAAGGTTTTGGGAACAGTAAAATGGTTCAGTGTAAGGAATGGATATGGTTTCATCCACAGGAATGACACCAAGGAAGATGTATTTGTACACCAGACTGCCATAAAGAAGAGTAACCCGGGGAATCACCTTCGCAGTGCAGGAGATGGAGAGACTGTGGAGTTGGATGTTGTTGAAGGAGAAAAGGGTGCTGAGGCAGCAAATGCTGCAGGCCCTGGTGGAGTTCCAGTCCAAGGCAGTAAATATGCAGCAGACCGTAACCATTATAGACGCTGTCCACGTCGTAGGGTCCTCCACGCAATCACCAGCAGAATTACCGGAATAGTGAGAGTGGGGAAAAGAATGAAGGATGGAGAGCGCTCCTGGAGGACAGGCCCAACAACGCCGACCCTACCGCAGGCGAAGGTTCCCATCTTACTACATGAGGAGGCCCTATGGGCGTCAACCACAGTATTCCAACCCTCCTGTACAGGGAGAAGTGATGGAGGGTGCTGACAACCAGGGTGCAGGAGAGCAAGGTGGACCAGAGACAGAATATGTATCAGGGTTATAGACCACGATTCCGCAGGGGTCCTCCTCGCCAAAGACAGCCCAGAGAGGATGGCAATGAAGAGGACAAGGAAAAGCAAGGATATGACACCGAAGGTCAGCAGCCAGCTCAACGTCGGTTACCACCGCAACTTCAATTACCGACGCAGACGCCCAGAGAACCCTAAACCACAAGAGGGCAAAGAGACAAAAGCAGCCGATCCGCCAGCTGAAAATTCGTCCGCTCCCAAGGCTGAGCAGCGCGGGGCTGAGTAAATTCCGGCTTACCATCTTTACCATCATCCGGTTTAGTCATCCAACAAGAAGAAATGAATATGAAATTCCAGCAATAAGAAATGAACAAAAGATTGGAGCTGAAGACCTTAAGTGCTTGCTTTTTGCCCATTGACCAGATAAACTAGAACTATCTGCATTGACTATGCAGCATGGGGTTTTTATTATTTTTACCTAAAGATGTCTCTTTTTGGTAATGACAAACGTGTTTTTTAAAACAGCCTGGTTTTTCTCAATATACCTTTAAACGTTTTTAAATTGTTTCATATCTGGTCAAGTTGGGATTTTTAAGAACTTCATTTTTAATTTGTAATAAAAAGTTTACAACTTGATTTTTTTTTAAAAAAAAAAAAAGTCCACAAACTGCAAGCACCTGTTAATAAAGGTCTTAAATAATGTCTTTGTGTAAAAAAAAAAAAAAAATGTGTGGGAGAATTCTGTAAAATGGTACAGGAAGGGAAAATGGTAGAAAGTGGTGTGACAGGAGTTGATTAACATTATGAATAATCCATATGTAATGTTACTAATTTGCTAGACTTTTGAAATACAGTTTTTGAAGAAGTGCTCTGTGGAGTTGGAAAATGATACATCCAGATGTAGATACTTTCTTTCTTTTTTTTTTTTTTAAAGAATTTTTCATTGTAGGTTCACATTCTAGCTCAATCTGACCTGATATTCACTATGTAGACTCAGAATCATCTTGTGCTCACCTCCATCCTCATACCTCTGCCTCCTGAATGCTGGCATTGAAGGCACGTGCCAACACTCCTGTCCCCAAATGTAGATTCTTAAAGAAAAATTCAGTACCATGGGCGAGATACCCACCTCCCAGTGAGTTGTTGGTTAAGGCGGCTTCTGATGCCTGCAAAACAATAGAGGCTATTACCAAGGCACCTAGTTGCCCAGAATAACTCAATGGTGATGTCCTACTGCTGAAGACAACACATAATTTGTGCAAAAAGCCTGATCTCTGATGTCTAGCTTCCTTATTTATTTATTTATTGTTATTAATTAGTTTTGCATTCAGCAAATCCAGTCAGTTTGGTACCATTATTAGGCTCATCCATGACTTACATCCTCTCCTAGGCCCCTCTTTGTTGAGGTATATGGGTCATGCATTGTGGAGTTAGCCCTCAGTTATGGGTAGGATAAATGTATCTGCATATCATGAACTAACATGTGGCTCTGACAAACTTTCTACCCCCTTTTACCCAAAATTTCCCTGAGCCATGTTGGGTTCATTTTCGGTCTGCTTCAGTGATGAGTTGTTGGGGGCCTCTGGGTCTCTGCTCTATGATTCGGTAGGAGTTGAGTTTTCTCTGTGTTGATCTCCTTCACCCTTGTGCTGGTATCCGGTTCACCAGGAAAACACCACCCTTGCTTATTTTGCCAATTTTTCTTAGTTTCAGCCAGGGCCTTTTTGAGGTATGATGGGGTAGCTCTCTCCTTAGGATCTACATCTATATGAAAAAGAGAAGCAGCTTCTCCAATGGAGAGTAAGTTAGCACCAGGACAAATGAGATAACCCTTACTTTTTTTTTAATAGAGAATTTAATAGGTGTAGGCCCTCTTGTAGCCCATGATTGATGGTAGCTTGATAATGGAGAGTGGGCCTATGTTTGGATATGATTCTGACTTGTTTCCCAGCTCCAGCTATGGGTCTCATACCACTAAGGGGATCAGTTAGCCAAATCAAGAGCAGTTGGTTCCCCACCATGGCTTGGTGCCACTATTGCACTTGTGTGGGCATCACAACAGGTTATTTTCTGCTAAGTAGATTAGATGCTTGAACATATATTGCTCATTTTCCCCCAGTCACCCATGTAGCACTGATGTCTAGCTTTCATAGTGCTGAAAGGGATTATGCAGACTGCTGGAGGAGGAACATCATCAACAGTCTTACCAAGAGGAAGGTATTGATTGCTATGCAATTGACCAGCCAGGTAAGATGTGCCCACTGTTTTAATAGTGGTATGACTGCTATCTTTCACTCTGTACAGAAATCAATTCAAAATGGATCATTTTACCTTATATGAGACCTTGAAAATTGTTAAATGAAAAAGCAAAGAAATCTCTTCTTGAAATGGCAATCACTCTGTTTATCTCTTTCTCTATCTGTCTGTTTCTTTCTCTCTCAAATAAATAAAATATTGAACAAATAATTTGTGAAATATTAAATTATTTCTTCTGGAGTTAGAAGAAAACCATGGATTTGCATCCTCTTCAGTCTTATTAAACATAGTGCAGAAACTTGGTTGGAGTTTTAAACACATGTGGCACTTATGAAGCATAACTCATAATGTGTCAATAATGACTCTTTTCTTGAAAGGATAAATTAAGAATTGGTGAATATAGGTGAAATAAACTAAGAGCTATAGTTCTGATATAAATAAAAGGGAAATCCAGCTGAGTGCAAGAATTCACCTCTGTTTTATGTTTGCAGGTGCCACAATTTGGGAAGATTATGAAAACTTCATGCAGTGGAGCCACAGTGGAGAATATTTGTCACTTACTGTTCTTCTTCTGAGTCCTGCATGCTGTTGTAATTCAGCTTCCCACTCATGCCTGCATGCCTTTCCCATAATTATATGAAAGGAATGAAGCTCTTTTTTACCCATAAGTTTCTTCTGGTATGGTATTTGTTTTGAAATCTTTCTCAGGCATTTCCTCTAACTCGTTCTCACTGGAGTAATTTCTAATGCACTAATACTTTTTGGTGGCTTTATATTGTCTTGAGTTTTGGTGTTTCTTGTGTTATAATGTATATATTTTTGCATCTTGGGTTAAGTTAATGCTTGGATTTTCTAGTTATTTGGGTATTATATGTATCAATTGATATGATGTTATATATCTTCAGGGTAGGAGCTTGAGGTGCTAGGTGTGCTTCTTAATAATCTCAGGTTCAAGTAGGCTGACTGGGTCGCTGAAGCGCTATTCTGTTTTCTGGAGCTGGCCACTGGCTTTTCCTGAGGCTCAAGCAGAGGCTGGAAGCTGTGGCCCTGTGGACCTGGCACCACCGCTTCTGGAGCCACCACTGCTGGCACTGCCATTGCTGCTGCCAAAACTGCAGCTGCTGGAGCCGCTTTGGCCGGCCTGTGTGGGCTCTGGGTCTCTCCTACTTCTCTGTTGCTGTTTTAATTTCTTATACACCTCACTTTTTAGTAAAAGTGTGTATTTTTCTGCTTCTTTTTTTGTGGGGCTCCCCTCCAAGCTGCTTTGGCATGGTTCCTATGGTGCCATCTTAACCAGAATCCCTCCTGGTATGGTATTTGTTAACAGCAATGAAAAACTGTTACATGTACCAAAACAATGTATTGGAGATAAGTGACTTCATAAGAATTGATGAAGAGAAGATAAATATCCACACAGAAAATCAACCAAGAACCGTATTTCTCACCATACGAAAACATAAATTGAAAATTGATAAAGGATTTCAGTATAAGACATAAAATTTTGAACTTGAGGTATATGTAGGAATGATTCTTTAGTATCTTTTTATAGACAAGGAAATTCCTGAAAGGGCTCCAGTGTTTCCAGAAATAACAGCAAGAATGGACAAATGGTAACATATGCTGTCAAAAGGTATCTGACAAGAAAGAAAACAGCAGAGAAACCAGACATCTGCAGAAGGGATAAAATATTTCCCATCAACTCATTTGGAACATAATTAATATGTGAACATATTAATGATATTTCAAAATGAAGCCCCAAAGTTCCCATACATCATTGAATCAATGGTCAAATGTATTGATCAGAATCAGATTGCATACCAATTTTCACATGAACGAGCACTGAAAATTACATATCTACTGTTGCAGTCTTGTTTGCATTGCTGGTAGAAGTCACCCAACCAAGAGCAGCTTCTGGGAAAAAGAGATTTATTTTGGCTTATAGGCTCGAGAGGAAGCTCCATGATGGCAAGGGGAAACGATGGCATGGGCAGAGGGTGGACATCACCCCCTGGCCAACATAAGGTGGACCACAGCAACAGGAGGGTGTGCCAAACACTGGCATAGGGAAACTGGTTATAACATCCATAAGCCCACCCCCAAAAACACTCCCCCCAGGAGTCATTAATTCCCAAACATTCATCAGCTGGGAACCTAGCATTCAGAATACCTAAGTTTATGGGGAAGACCTGAACCAAACTACCACATTCCACCCTGACCCCCATAAACTGGTAACCATACATGATGTAAAATGCAATGCATTCATCTAACTTTAAAAGTCCCATAGTTTTTATCAGTTCCAATGATGTTCATATATACCCATAGTTCAAGATCTTTTAACTTAGCCATAATACCAACAAATAACCTGAAAAAACCAGAATGGCACAGAATAAATATTCACACTGCAAAAGATGGCATTGGGAATAGCAAAGAAACATTCATCAAATACAAGATTTAAAACAACCAGGGAAAACATCAAACTCTGTAGCTTCAAGTCCAACAATTCTAACTAGTGACAAATCTCCAAGACTGATAATTCTAACTAGCAACAAGTCTTGGGCATTTCAATTCTGCCCCTCCAGCTAGGCTACTCACAGTCCTGGAAAACTTCACTGGGGCCAGCAGCTCTCCTTGGCAGCCATCTTGTGGTGTCAGACATCTCCACTGGGTCTCCACTGCAAGCCACCGTTCATCCTCATGGCCCCATGGGGTCTCCATGCAGGCAACCAACAAACCTGCTTCACACTGCCCATGGCCATGTGCAAAACACAAGACCGTGTTGCAAACTCAATGACCCTCTTTCCTGCATTTCTTATACTACACAATACTAGGTAGGATACCAATTTGTTAATCCAGGGGGGAATAAAGCAGACTTTGAAGAACAGGACACTCCTTGAGCACTCTTGCCTCTTCAAAAGAGTCTACATTCTTCCTGTTGCCCCAGTGCACATCAGCTAGCCCAGTCTCAAAGGTTGTAATTTTTCAGTTGCAGCTGAACAGGCAACAGTTCACCCAAAGATTTTTCTTTCTGTGCCATATCCCTCTGCTCACACCAGTTCATTTCTATGCAAAGCAACCCTGCACAACTTCTCAGGACATGGGCATAAGATCAAGCTTCTCACACAAACTACTAGCCCAGTCCAAGCAAAGCTCTTTCTCACCCTCATAAGCCAAACCTCACAGCCCATAGTTCTTACTGCATTCAGGTCTTGCAGCTCAGACCAGAATAGTCCATCAAGCTGTACTTACAGCACTGCAAGGCATCTCTTAGGCCAAGGTTTCAAATCCTCCCACCTTCCTCTTGAAAATCAGCTCCAAAATGCCAAAGTTACACAGTCAGTTGTCTAGCAGCAACCCCACTCCCGGTACCACTTTAGTGTGGCAGTCCAGGTCACATTTCTGGTAGAAATCACCCAACCAAGAGCAGCTTCTGGGTAAAAGAGATTTATTTTGGCTTACAGGCTTGAGGGGAAGCTCCATGATGGCAGGGGGAAACAATGGCATGAGCAGAGGGTGGACATCACCCCTTGGCCAACATAAGATGGGCCACAGCAACAGGAGTGTGTGCCAAATACTGGCATGGGGAAATTGGCTGTAACACCCATAAGCCTTCCCCCAACAACACACTCCCTCTAGGAGGCATTAATTCCCAAATATCCATCAGCTGGGAACCTAGCATTCAGAACACTTAAGTTTGTGGGGGGCACCTGATTCAAACCACCACATACATCTACCTATGTATATACATACATATAAACACATACAGTAGGATTACATTTAGACTTAAGAAACAATATTAGTGAGACATTCGCAAAGTGTATGAATCAGGGGTTTGCTATGTTAAGGAAAATAAACCAGATTCAAATCAAAATATATTTTATCTTATGTTTATATTTTAAATTTTGTGTATTTACTACTAATAACAGAATAACCATTTTTGGGAAAGGAGTTAGTTTAAAAGGAGCTGAGAGATGGAAACTAATGTAAAAATGGGCAATAAAACAATATGACAAATATGGTCACTCTCATATGCACAGTATTAATAAATATATATTACATGAACCACAAGGGGAATATTTTGGATAAAGAAGGTATAGGGTAATACGTAAGGGATAAATGTAGGTGATGAAAGAACATTATGCTCAAATTGCAATGTCACACACATTAATAATTTCATGTGGAAATACTTCCTGTTCCATGTTAACTAAAAATAAGAGCAGGATCCTACCTGTTGCCTGAGCTAAATTTCCAAGTGCTTTGACAGAAACATGTTTTTGGGGGGGGTTGGGGAACCTTAAAGCTCATTGTAGTTACCTAGCAATTTCTGGTCTGGGAGTTACAGGCCCATGGCAACAACAACAACAAAAATTAAAGTAACAATTCTTTCCTTCTCTCCAGGGCTCTTCTTTTCAGGTACTCACCCCTACTCCTGCTGAAGGTTATATCTTTAGTTTACCTCTAGGATAAAGGTTTCTATGGTACTAGGTTATTTTTGGATTTAGTTTTGTGTTTGTTTTTCCCCAAACCTAACCCATTCTGTCCTTTGTCTCCCTAAATACCTTCCAACTCTAATGTCTGAGCCTTAAATTGCCTATCAGCTATGCCATCAACTCAAGCTGGTCCAGATTAGGAGCAAATAATGGGTGAGACCATGCAAAGTGTTTTGTTTTGTTGGGTTTTTTTTTTTTTCCCTGTGATTGTGTGTGTTTACTGAATATTATCTGTTCCATGTATTTCCAATTTCTACAAATTTCACAGTATTTTTTTTTTGTACCACTCAGTAGAATCCCATTGTGAAAATGTACCATACATTCGTTATCCATTCATCGCGCCTGGGTTGATGACGGTTCTTAGCTATTATGCATTGTCCATCTATAAACCTGGTTTAGCAGATCTCTCTGTAGTGAGATGTGGGACATTTAGGATAGATGTCCAATAGGGTAATAACCAGCTGTTTTCTTGTTGGCTAAGAGATCTACTCAATGCAAAGGAACCCATATCTGGCATTAAGAACCATATCATAAGCCTATGAAGACAAAGGTTATGCTTTCCAGTGTCAAGATCTCATAAGTCTTGGCTAAAAGAGAGGTTGCATACATAAATTTCCCCTTAAATTGATAATGCTTATCACATTTAAACTATACTGACTAATTTTCCACTGTAGAATCTGTTCTTTTTTGGAAGGTAGAGAGACCCAATTAGATAAGCTACCCCTCACACTTCAGCGAAGCCACCGATGAAAACCCAGATGAATTGAGGAGAAGAGCAAGAATGCTATTTCCATAGTGGACCTGATAACCAGTGCCAGGGTGAAGGAAACCGACCCTGAGGATACTCAACACCTTTCAAAGCAGAGATCTAGAGGCTCCTAAGAGCTTATCACTGAACGAGATGTAAAACCCACCTAAAATGGCTCAAGAAATTTTGTGGAAGATGGGGCTGAGAGATTGTAAGATCCACATGTTAAGACATCATGAGAGGCACTCCTGCCCATAAATATAACTAACTGCTGCTCCCACAGTGCATATCCCACAACCCCCTGGGGAATACCTGTAACCCCAGGGAAGAGAACCCCTGCGGAATGGGGTCAAGGATGAGGGATAAGAGGGAACAAATACATTATGCACACCTAGAAAATATGTTGTTAACAAAATGTTTTATATTGAAAACAGTACAAAAGAAGGAAATAATGACAGCAAATACTAATGACAACATGCTCAACACTGTGCACAGAAATTTTATTTTCTGTCCTCAAGGATGAGTTTCTTGCCCTTCCATGGCTGATTCTCCCTATTTTTTTCTGCATCTGCTTCTCTTAATTCTCCAGGATCATTCTTTGCAGATTTATAAGTAGTGAGTAATTATTTTTTTCAAGGTAGAGTCTTACTCTAGTCCCAGAAGAACTGGAATTCACTATGTAGTCTCAGAATGGCCTCAAACCTCAAACTCATGACAATACTCTTACCATTGAGTCACAAGTGCTGGAGTGAAACATGTGTGCTACCAAGCCCCGCTAACAATAAATGTTAATTTGATTTGAAATAATGAAATAAATCAGGACAGTTGAGCCTTAATTCAAGCCCCAAGATCTATCTCAACTCACAAAAAAAAGGAATTATCTAAATTTGTACAACTTTCTATAAGTTCATACTAATAAAAAGCTGGCTCCTCATCCCACACTCATGTATTATTTTATTTTATTTTATTTTATTTTATTTTATTTTATTTATTTGACAGAGAGAGAGGGAGAGAGAGAGTGGGGGGGAAAGAATGGGCTTGTCAGGGCCTACAGTCATTGTAAATGAACTCCAGATGCATGTGCCATCTTGTGCATCTGGCTTACATGGGTCCTGAAGAGTCAAACCAAGGTACTTTGACTTTGCAGGCAAGTGCCTTAACCAATAAGCCATCACACTCATTTATTTACCGACCAATTGGCAACCCATAATGTGAAAGCAACAACAAAAAATAAATCCTAACTCAGGTGGTAGAAGTTGATTGTATAAACCTAAAATATAAAGTTAAATTCTGTGTGGAATCCTGTAATTAGGTAAAAATAAACAATGGAGAAAAACAATGTTAAAGATGAGAAACTGGGTCATCACAGCTAATTAGTCTGTGGGAACTGGGGAACAAGGATAAAGGTCATGTATTAGAACAAAATTATGAAGCTTAGTGTCTGTATTGTTAGTGGGTGACTGACTGGGAATCTTGGACTTTCCATGATTATTTTCTTCATTGTTACTCAGACAATGGGAAACACGGAGTTGTGGAATATTACAGGCATGAAATTGCTATGAGTAGTGCATGGACCTCACAGTAAATGCTGTGATTCTGGTGAAAGTGAGGCATGTGAGGATTTTCCACATTGCTTAAACGATGGAAGAAACAATGCTGCCCATGTCTTCATGAGCTATGATGAGCAGGAATCCTTTCTGAACTTTTCACCTCATATCTTGACTTGAAACTCAAAGGAAATCCACTTGCATGATTTCAGGTGCTGTTTATCCAAAAGGCTTGTTGAAATTAGTCTGAAAACATCCATGCTCAGGAGATTATTGCAGCAGCATTCAACTTGTTTTAATGACCTTGATGCAGACCTCAGATGCAGAGCCCCAGGGCTGTGTTCTGTACTCCTCAAGGGAGGGTGGTACAGACTAGAAAGAAAGAAGTTAGGGATATAAATATCTCCTCTAGTCAGCAATAGTAGTAAGGATGGATACATACACAAGAAAGCATATGTGATAGATGTACCTATCTGACCTTCCAGAATCCATCTGAGCTCAGACCAAGAGCTTTGAGACATGGCAAAGCTGATCAGTTTCATTTTTGTCTTATTTTTTCCAATGTTTTCTGTCCTCTTCTGCAGTTTGACAGAAACAGGCTGCTTTTGGAGAATAAAGCAAAATACAGAAAGTGATGGAGATATGTGGAAGGATTGTTTATTTTCAACTCAGACATCAAAGAAGCATATGATAGACTATGATGCAGTGAACAAGCTTTACAGGTAACTGTCAGTTTTGTTGCTTAACTTTCTATTTGAAAGTCATGAATAATGTATAAGAAGGGTACACTAACAGTTTTTTGGATCCCTTGAACATTTCCTCCCAAGCATACCACTTATGAATGAATCAGAATTTATTTTATATTTTACTGAGAAGAAATTTCCCACAGTCAAATGTACCTGATTTGTTTAAACTTCAATGTAGATTTTCTTGTTGCTGATTTGCAGTTTAATCCCATTGTGGTCAAGTAGAGCACAAGGAATTGTTTCAGTTTTCCTGTAGTAGTTAAGATTTACTTTGTGTCCTAATATGTGTTCTATTTTTGAGAATGTTCCATGCAATAGTGACAAAAATGTATATTCTGTAGCATTTGGATGGAATGTTCTGTAAATATCTGTTAGGTCCACTTGTTCTATGGCATCATTTAATCCACATGTCCCTCTGTTTATTTTTTGTGGGGATGACATGTCAATTGATGAGAGTAGAGTATTGAAATCACCCACTACAATTGTGTTTGTGGTTATCTGTGATCTTAAGTCTAATAGTGTTTGTTTGATAAGATTGAGAGAACCCATGCAATGTGCATATATGTGTAGGATTGCAATGTCCTCCTGTTGGAGTGTTACTTTAATCAGTACAATGTGGCCTTCTTTATCTTTCCTCACTGATATTGGTTTGAAGTCTCTTCTGTCAGATATTAGGATAGCAACCCCTGCTTGCTTCCTAGGCCCATTTGCTTGAAATACTGCCAGCCCTTTCCCCTTAAGACAGTGTCTATCATCAAATGAAAAGAGAGACTGATTGAGATGGGGAGGAGTATGATGGAGAATGGAGTTTCAAAGGGGTAAGTGGGGAGAGGGAGGGTATTACCATGGGGTATTTTTTATAATCATGGAAGTTTTTAATAAAAAACAATAAATAAGACAGTATCTATCTTCTATTGAGAGATGAGTTTCCTGGAGGCAAGAAATGGCAGGACCCTGTCTTTTAATTCCGTCTGCAAGTACGTGTCTTGGTTGGGACACTGAGGCCATTCATGTTCCCAGTTACTATTGAAATATATGTATTTATTTTTGCCATTCTTCTTTTTTTGTAGTGCTTCCTTTTTTTCCCCTTTACTAATTTGTTTAAACTGTTATTTGAGTGTGGTTTATTTTTTTCCTATTATGTGTCTCTGTTGGGACATTGAGGCTATCCATGTTAACAGTTACTATTGAAATATATGTATTCTTGCCATTTTTCTTTCTTTGTAGTGTTTCCTTTTTTCCCCCTTTGCTCATTTGTTTTAACTGCTATTTGAGTGTGTTTTTTTTCCCCTATTTCCTCCTGCATGTGTGTTTTGCTTTCTATTTTGCATTAAGAATGCAGCTGGTCTAATTGTCATAAATTCCTTTAGCCTGATTTTGTTGTGGAATGTCCTTATTTCTCCATCAATTTGGATAGATAAATTTGCAGGATAAAGTAATATTGGTTGACAGTTGTTATCTTTCAGAACATGGAATATATCATTCTAAGCCCTTCTGGCTTTTAAAGTTTGTGTTGAATAAACCACTGTTATTCTGATGAGCTTGCTTTGTAGGTGATACTTTTTCTCTAACTGATTTAAATATATTTTCTTTGGTTTGCATGCTGAGTAGTTTAATTCTAACATGGCAAGGACAGGTTCTTTGCAGGTTTTTCTGTTTGGTATTCTACAAGTTTTCTTTATATGCAACGGCATTTCTTTCCCAATTTGGGTGAAATTTTCTTCTGTGATTTTCTTAAAAAATGCCTACTAAGCCTCTGGATTGAAATTCTTCTCATACTACAATAATCTGAATTCTTATGTTTTATCTTTTCATAGTGTTCAGATATCTTGAAATTCCCAATCATGCCTTCCTATTAGCTTGTCTTTCTCTTTGTTGGACTGTATCAGGTCTGCCACCTGATCTGCTAGTTTAGATATTCTGTTCTCTCCTTCATCCATTCTACTGGTGAGATTTACCACAGAGTTTTTTATTTGACTGACTGTGTTATTCAGAACTGGAATTTCAGCCATGTTTTTCTTCAGTATTTGTACTTCTGTAGATAACTAGAATTTGGAGAACACAGTGCTTTCTACCTTGCTTCATATTAGATCCCCCTTTCCTGACAATAAACACTGCTGTTGTTTGTTCAATATTAAGTGGCTGAGACAAAATATCCCTTCAAGTAGCTGCTTATATTTCACCCATGGGCACATAAATCCTAAGGTCTGTGAAAAGGGAACAATTTTCTTTATTTGTCTAACATCGAACAGACTTTTTTCATAGATGCTAATCTCTCAGATAATAGGTATATGAGATTCCATGATATTTGCTTCCTTTTGCAATAAGGAACAGGGACAAGAAGGGTGCCATCTATACATTATTTTCCTATATTACTGAGTTTTACTTGGACATATTAATAGCAAGAATTTGAAACATAACCTGTCAGGTATTTTGTCCATATTCCATATACTACATTGGTAAAACACACAAAAAAGGACTGTAGAATATTTGTACTCCTGATAGGATGGGAAATGTCATTCAAAGTTGTGACACTTACATCCCTTCTGAAATCCTCAATTAGCTATTGTAACAAGTGGTAGTTGCTACAATTTAATAGCAGGATTGACATGTTACAAACAGATTATATATATATATATTATATATATAATATATATATATAATATATATATATATTATATATATGTATATATACTTATAATATATATATTATATATATTATAATATAATATAATATATATAATATAATATAATATAATATATATATATATATATATACTTATACTTAAAATATATATATATATAATATATATATATATATATATATATATATATATATATATATATATACTTTCATTTTATTAAGTTGACACTTTATATGGACACATCAGCTGTTGTTACCATCATTCCTCTCCCCCATGCCCCCATTTCACTGAGGGGCATCCCAGTGGGATTACTAGCATTCACCATGTAGTTTTTGGTAATGAGTTCTCAGTAGAAAAGTCTGTCATTGTTGGGGAATGCAATGCTCCTGGATATTTTCTCCCACCCTGTGGCTTTTACATTCTTTCTATACACTCTTCTTCAAAATTCTCAGAGACCTGTTCACTGTGTTTTATGTATGTCTTAGTGTGGAAGTCTCAGCATTCTGGATTTCTGCTTTCTTCATAGAGAGTATTGTCAGTGTCTTACCCTCTACCCTGGGAAAGAAATGCCACTGCAGATACAGGAAGCTTCCTTGGACAATTTCCTGTTGAGTTCTCTGCCACACTGTTTAAGTACATTGTTGTTTTGTTGTTGTTGTTGTTGTTGTTATTCAGATTTTTAAGTTCCTTGTAGATTCTGGATGTTAGGCCTCTGTCAGTGGTATAAGTGACAAAGATGTTCTTCCTATTTGTAGGTAGTTTGTGGGCTCTGTTTAGGGTATATTGTTTGTAGGCAAGCATTTTATCTTAGTTCAATAGCACGGGTTGAGGAATTTACTTAATTTCCTGGATTACTGTTGTATTATTCAGGAAGTTTGTCCGTAGTCCTATTTTGTAGAGTTCCCCTTTTTGTTTCATCCTGCAGCTTTAGATTTTTGGGTCTTATTTTGAGGTATTTCATCCATATGAAGTTGATTTTTTTTTTTTTTTTTGCATGGGAAGAGGAATGGGTGTAGCTTCATTTTTCTATATGTAGTTATTCAACATGTCTAGCAACATTTGTTGAGAATGCTATGTTTTCTGTAGTGTACATTGCCATAGTCACTTGAGCGAATTAAATATTAAATGTTCATAAAAAGAACACAGAAAAAATGATTATGAAGAACTCTTTTAAACGTGAAGTAAAAATACATCTTCAGAAGAACTTTAATGATGTAGAAATCATTAAATACATTACATACCATTAAATATAAATAAGGAAGACTTAATAATGAGAGAATTATATGGGAAATCAAAAGTTTCTTTTGTAGGGAGAGCCAAAATTTTAAGGGAACATGAAATTTTCAACATCTGAAATGCCATAAGTGCAGGATGGTATGTAACATAGTTACATAGTTTAGGAATTGGTAAATGAATTTCTGTATAAGCATGCAGCCCTGTGTTCAAATATATGACGCTCACCTTAAATTTTGACATGGTGAAGTGCACCTATCATCCCATGTCCTTATGAGCTTGAAAAATAAGAAGCCCTAGAAATTGCTTGTTTGTCTAGCCAAATTGGTGAGTTCCAAGTCATCAGAATAATTGCATGTAATCCACGCATGGTGGCACATGTCTTTAATTTCAGCATTCAGGAGGCAGAGGTAGGAGTATCACCATGAGTTCTAGGCTACCCTAAGACTACACAGTGAATTCCAGGTCTGACAGGGAAAGAGTCAGAGCCTATCTCAAAATAAAAACCAAAACCAAATAATTGCATGTAAAGTAATATAGAAAAACAACTGACACTGGTTTATGGTGTACACACTGAAACAAGCATGTGCCCTTTTACACGCACACACACAAATACTTACAATGTGGTCTTCCACAAACATGAAGATGACTATTACTCATATATACACCCCAAAATACCATAAAATCTATCACTACTGCATTTATCTTTCATTTCTTAAAACTGAGAATTCCAGCATCAAGATATGAATAGACTTTCTGTCTGGTATAGATCTACTTTCAAGTTCATGTACGACTTATATATTCTTTTGACCAATTTCACACTAGCTAAAGATGAATACAACTCTCTCGATATATTTACAACATGAATCCCTTTATGAATTGTCTTTCTTTTAATAATTTCAAAATACCTAGTTAATCCCTATGTCATGCAGGATCATATCCTCACATAAAGGAGAATGATTACATGAGAATTTCAGGAGAAAACATCACTTATCACATGTACTACATGTCCACTCTAATTGTTGTGATGATTATCCTGTTTGAAACCTCATCCATAATGATTACTGTGTTTCTTTTCAGTGTGCCAGTCAAAAAGTATCAATATATTCTGACAATGATTTTTGTCACTGAGGAGATCAACAGAAATCCCAAACTTATACCCAACAAGTCTATTAATTTTTACTTCAGTCCTACAAAGTGTGATGATTCATTGACTATTATCTCTGATCTAAGTTCCACAGAAACTAAAGAGCACACTGTTCCTAATTATGGTTGTGAAATAATTGATTGTGGTTTAATATTTACAGGACCATCATGGGCAACAAGTAGCAAAATTGGGGCATTGCTCTCAATCTTTAACTTAGGACAGGTGAGATTTTTATGATATATGGAGTAGAATTCCTATCTCCATTATTCCATTCTTATATGCTTAAGGATGTTTTGAGTAGATATTTACTTTATCCATGTATTGTCAGATACCATTCATAGAGGTAATAATCCATGATTTTATGTGGTATCAGCACTTACTTTTTAAATATTGATATGAGGAACTATGGAGACATAAAAAGGGATTTCCTATAACGCTTAAACTGTTCAGTACTTTCCTAGAGTCTTATGGATAGTGAAATATGACTAATAATGGCATGAGCAATCATCCTTCCCAATATTATTCCCAAGTGGTGATTAACACAGTTCAGATCTTAGATTGAGGTTTCTTCCAATGCTCTTCCTCACATTCATTTCTCTGTTCCTTGTCCTTTAGATTCACTATGGCCCATTTCAAACTATTCTGAGCAATGGTTTTCAGTATCCCTATCTGTATCAGATTGCTCCCAGGGAAACAAGGCTGCCATTTGCCATAGTCTCCTTAATGCTTCATTTCAACTGGACTTGGATAGGTCTGGTCATCTCTGATGATGACCAAGGTACTAAATTTCTCTCAGACTTCAGAGAAAATTTGCAAGCAAATAAACCCTGCTTAGCCTTTGTGAATGTAATCCCATTAAACATGAAGCTATATAATACAAGGGCTAGGGAATATTATCAACAAATTGTGACATCATTGGCAAATGTTGTGATCATTTATGGTGAAATGAATTCTACACTGGAAGTGAGCTTTAAAAGATGGGCATATTTAGGCATCCATAGGATCTGGGTCACCACCTCACAGTGGGATGTCATAACAAAAACAGGAAGAGACTTCATGATTGATTCATTCTATGGTGCTTTCACATTTTCTACCTACCATCATGAGATTCCCAATTTTAAAAAATTTATTCAGACAATGAACACTTCCCAATATCCAATAGACCTTTCTGTTATGAGATCAGAATGGATGTACTTTAATTGTTTGGACATTGAATCTAAATGTAGAACACAGAGTAAATGTTCACTCAATACTTCAATAAAATGGTATGCAAGTCAAGGATTTGACATAGCCATGAATGAGGAGAATTATAATCTATACAATGCTGTGTATGCTTGGGCATATGCCTACCATGAAATATATTATGAACAGGTAGATATTCACCCAACAATAAGTCTATGCATATTTGACTGCTCAAAGGTATGTAGTGTCATCATTGTTACCTTCTAAGTGGTTCCATACATGTTTAAACCCTGTTGCTTGGAGTTCTCTTGATTTTGTGTGTTTCTGCATTTTTTTCATTTACTAGGAAGTAAATCTAGACTGAATTTATTAGTTCCTTTTTAGGGGCAAATATTTGACCAAAATAACGTATTTGATAACAGTTTCATTCTACTTCACAGTTCAATGCTATATTCCATCATGATGCTGACACCATGGAAGCAGGGGCATGAAACAGACTGTGCCCATGGCATCTGCACTCTGTAATCAAGGGTGATGAGTATATGTGGTCATGTAGCTTTCCCTGATTAGAAACACTTGTCCCTTAAAATAGGGCCATCTGCATTCAGTGTGAGCATTCCATGTTTAGTTACCAAACCAAAAATTTCTGTAGTGACATGTCCACAGATTTGTGTCTATGGTCGATCTAATTCCAATCAAGCAGACAACCATGAAAACCCATCACTATGTGTATACATGAAAAACATACGAAAATTAATGACATCAGTTTTATCCATATTTTATGTGACACATGACCCTGATACCCTGCCCAATTGTCTTCAATATTTGATACATGATCCTAGTTTGTTTTTTTTTTTATCATGAAGTACTTGAAATCTAGATGTGAGCTTACTTTTCCCATGCCAAAGTATCCTGATCAATGTGACCAAGAGGTGGCATGTGTTGTCCATATAATTCTGTATCAACAGTGTTTTGATTGAAGACTTTAATGCTTTAGTTAATGTTCTTTTGATTTCTATAAATATAATGGAGCATAAGGCTTATCTCCATAGCCTTACTAATATTCATTGTTCAATTTTAGCAGTTTCTCCCAAAAGAATCTTATGAAAATATATTAATATTAATCTTTAATGTATCTGTGGAATTTCATTTATTTCACACTATTGGGTACATGAAATAAAGTTTCATTCTCAGGAAAAGGCTGTAAAAAGCAAATATATTACTCATATCACATATTATGTCCATTTTTCTATGCATGTATGTAATTGGATAATGATACATTTCTTTTAGTTTTACCACACTATGAAGAATATACAATTTATTAACCCTGTTGGAGACCTAGTGACTATTAATGAGAAAACAAAATGTGATGCAGACTATGATATTTTCCACATTTCAAATTTTCCACAAGGTCTTGGAATAAAGGTGAAAATAGGACAGTTTTCTTCATATGGTTCCCTCAGTCAACAATTGCATTTGTCTGATGAGGCAATAGAGTGGGCCACAGGGGGTAGGCAGGTATGTTTACCTAATTGTAATGCTTGACTCTAGACATAAATAAATAACATCATATGGGGCCATGTGTGCCCATCATGATTTGGTCAAGTGCAACATGTTGTTCATGACACTCTTTCCAGGGTGCTTGACTTTATTTCTAACTTTTGAAAAAAAATATTTGGAAACAACAAATTATTTCATCAAAATCTTCACAAACATGACAACATACAGTTTACTAAATGGAGTATAACATTTCAATATTATTGTAGGTGTGGATAAAAAGTTTAATAAGGGTGATTGTTTTAACATATAGTTATGAATGGAATAAGTAACATTGCTAACTTTTACAACTACACTTCTGGTTTTCCTCAGATTCCCTCCTCCATATGCAGTGAGATTTGCAGGCCTGGTTTCAGGAAGTTCCAACAGGAGGGAAAGGCAGCCTGCTGTTTTGATTGTTCACCCTGCCCAGAATATGAGATTTCTAACAAAACAGGTAAGTTGATAGTTTAGAGAGTCTTTCTCCAGTTTCACTCTTTACCCATAGTGGTAACTTCTAAGGGCCTTGAGGGAACCTGAAGAAACAGATAATATCTCTTCCTTGCTTAATGTAATCACTTGGTTGAAATGATAAATACTTGTGACCATAAAAATAACATTCACTTTACTCCATGAACCAATTTTTTTTAACCTAGATCCATTGTTCATACTAGTTCTCCTACAATAAAAAACACCTATGGAGATCAGTGAATTTTATTGCTATCAGGGAATGTCACACACATATATAATATTCTTTGAATTTAAATAAAATGAAGTTAATAAAACTTCCACATCTTTATCTTTCCAGGATGCAGGAGGTTGCTGATGGATAATAAATGCTTAGAGATATCATTTTTTTTTTTGCTTTAGAGATTTATTTTATTGATTGATTGATTTGAGAGGGAGAGAGAAAGTGAGAATGTGAGTGCCAGAATCTCTACCAACTGTAAACAAACTCCAGAAGCATGTTCCAGCATGTACTTCTGGTTTACATGGGACCTGGAGAGTAAAGCCTGGGTCTAGTCTTTGCAGGCAAGTATGTTAAACAGCTAGCCATCTCTCCACCCAATTTTTGGCTTTAGAGATATGTAATTTTCTAAACATTTTCAATATAAGCATAATATCTCCTGAGTGTTTATAAAATAAATCAGAAATCAGTTGATTTTAATACTGTAGACAATAGCACATCACAAAAATTTAAATCCTTTATCAAGAAACATAAATATTCCAGTTAAAATATTGTGAGCATTGTTTCAGATGTATATTGAAGCATGTAAAAGGATAATAGGAAATGTTCTGAGGTTAAAAATACAAATAAAAAATATATATCTCTGAGATGTCAAGCTTACTAGGTTGAGTACAGAATGGAAGAATAGGTGCTATTTTATATTTCCCTCGATTTTGCAGGTGAGAATGCAAGAAATGGGGGTGGCATGTTAGCGTAGAACCTAAAGGCTGCAATAAATATGATCAAAGGGATTTAAAAATGATATAAATATTAATTCCTCAATGTTTTCATCTAATAGAGCCTGGAGCATATCTAATATCCAGTGCACATTTTTAGTGCACCAGAAATCCAAGTGGATATGGAGGGGCATTGATACATGATGTAAAGAAAGGAATGAGATTGACATTAATTTTTAGTATGATTGGATAATGTCATAAAATGTATTAAAATAATAGAAATATAAAAAAAGTTCATTCAAGTAATGCTTCTATATACAATCCAAATTAATTAGTTAAATACAAACCAGTGTTGTTGGATAAGTAAGATATAGTGAAGTGTTTTTTTATTTGTACATGTTAGCCATGTTATGTGTACCAAATAAAGTGGAATGTATGGTCTTATAATACATGATTCATATAAATGTATGCACATAAATTTACAATACATGATTAAGAGAAATATGATAAGGATTATAAATGGAAAAATATTCCTTTATAGAAATACTCAATAGGAGGAATCATATGTTTCTTTTAAATACCATTTTATGATTCAAGGTAATTTCAGTCAAAATAGTAAAACACCATGATAGAAAATACAACTTACAGGTGGGAAGAATTTTCCCCAGTTCCCTATTGTTTATCATGTTCATTCTTTTCAAATTTGGCAAATTATCTTGTTAATAATACTTTCTTGATCAAACTTCTTGACCAAATTATGCTAAAACATAGACCAAGGATTATTGAGGTAGAGTTTGGAAAAATACGTAAATGGTATGTCCTCTCAAAATTAGAACATAAATATCTATTCCAAGGAGTTGATTTTTTTGTTTGTTTGTTTTTCGAGGTAGCTCAGGCTGACCTGAAATTCACTCTGTATTCTCAGGGTGGCCTCTAACTCACAGCAATCCTCCTATGTCTGCCTCCCAAATGCTGGGACTAAAGGCATGTGCCACCATTCCTGGCTTCCAAGGAGATTAATTTAAGCATTAGTGATATTAGAGTTAATTATATCTAGGGGACTCCAATTTAATTCATATTTAAAAAATGTTTTGAAACAATTATATGTACCTACTGACATCTGGGTACAAAGTCATAGGGCATCACCTGATACAAACAGACAAATGTCATAAGACATAGAACTGTGGTGGGAGGGAACAATCACATTTTATTGTCTAAATTTATGGATGTTGTCTCACAAAGCTACTAAAATAGACATAGAATCGTGTGCCTTTCTGATCTTGCTTTGCACTGTTTATAGACCTCTGCACTGACTTTTT
Source organism: Jaculus jaculus (assembly GCF_020740685.1). Classification (NCBI taxonomy): domain Eukaryota; kingdom Metazoa; phylum Chordata; class Mammalia; order Rodentia; family Dipodidae; genus Jaculus; species Jaculus jaculus. The sequence continues at coordinate 1,479,428 of NW_025423491.1, forward strand.
TTTTTGAAGCAAGGCAAACACACTAACTTTTTAAATGAAAGAGAGCATGAGTGTGAGAGAATGAATGAGATTGAGAAAGAGAGAGAATTGGGGTGCAAATGTCTCTAGCCACTGCAGTCGAATTCCAGACACATGTGCCACCTTGTGCACATGTGCGACTTACTCATGCGTCACCAAGTGCATCTGACTTATGAAGGATGTGGTGAATCAAGAATGGGTCCTTAGGCTTTGCAGGCAAGCATCTTAATTGATAAGCCATCTCTCCTGTAGTAGAAAGAGTAAGAAATTCCTCATGTAAGCAATGTTATATCATAATTATAGTGCACTACAACAAAATTATTTTATTCTTTTAAGAAAAACAAAGGATCGGGAGAATATATAAGATAAGTTAAGTGAATAAAATACAGCTTTGTTAGGCTGAGGAGATGGCTCAGCTGCTAAGGGCACATGCTTGCAAAACCTAACCACCTCAGTTAAATTCCCCATAACACACAGAAAGCCAGATGGACAAAATGGTACATGATCTGGTGTTAGTTTTCACTGGCTAGAGGTTTATATGCACACTTTCTTTCTGTGTCTCGCTGTGTCCCTCTGCTTATGAATAAATAAATGAAAATATTTTTTTAAAAGCATCATGTATCTCACCATAATATGATGGTCTTTATTAAATGCCATCATGGCTATACAGAGAACTAACTTAATTGTCAATAGGTACAAGGAATACAAGTATGGTTCACCTCTGAGGCATTTGATTGTAGTGTGCTGTGATTAGGAAGGAAATGCTGCTATTAATTTGATAATACTTTGCATTGTCTGTCAGATATGGATCAATGTGTGAAGTGCCCAATCAATCAGTATGCCAGCATAGAGAAAAATCACTGTCTCCAAAAAACCATGATGTTTTTGGCTTATGAAGATGTCTTGGGGATGGCTCTGTCTTGTATAGCCCTGTTCTTCTCTGCACTCACTGCTCTTATACTTGGAGTTTTTGTGAAGCACCAAGACACACCGATTGTGAAGGCCAATAATCGAACAAACAGTTACATCCTGCTCATCTCCCTCAAGTTTTGTTTCCTCTGTCCATTACTCTTCATTGGACATCCCACCACAGCCAAGTGCATCCTACAGCAGATCACATTTGCAGTTCTGTTTACTGTTGCTGTGTCAACTGTTTTGACGAAAACTATTACTGTGGTTCTGGCCTTCAGGGTCACTGCTCCAGGAAAAAAGCTGAGAGGCCTGTTATTATCAGGAGCACCTAACTTCATCATTCCAATTTGTACCATGATACAACTTGTTCTTTGTGGAATCTGGCTGGGAACATCCCCTCCCTTTGTTGACACTGATGCACACTCAGAACATGGCCACATCATCATTGTTTGCAACAAAGGCTCAGATGCTGCCTTCTACTGTGTCCTGGGCTACCTGGGATCTCTGGCTGTAGGGAGCTTTATTGTGGCTTTCCTGGCCAGAAATCTGCCTGATACATTTAATGAAGCCAAATTCCTGACCTTCAGCATGCTGGTGTTCTGCAGTGTCTGGGTCACCTTCCTCCCTGTGTACCATAGCACCAAGGGCCAGGCCATAGTGATAGTGGAGGTCTTCTCTATCTTGACCTCCAGTGCAGGGTTGCTAGGTTGCATCTTCTTCCCCAAGTGTTACATCATTTTGATAAGACCCTGTAAAAATACTCTAAAGAGGATGAAGGAAAAACATATAGTCCAACCAACTGATTTTTTTAAATTTTAACTCATATGTATTAATTTAAATTATATCCTGTAGAAACCCTTGCACTATTGTAAGCCCTAAATATTTAAAAGGGTAAGATATGAGTTCATGTGTACAAGTCTTATTTGGTCTCTACCATCAGCTTCCTACACAGCCTTCAGGCCAGGTTCCATTTTCTAGTACCTATTGAAAGCCAATTTCACAAAGTGGCACATGCCTCTGGAGGTTGTTGTCAGTAGCAAGAATAATCATTTTCTCACATCTCTCTCAAATTCATCAATAAATACACTTAGAACAAAGCACTGCTAATGCACTGTGTATTTTGCTTCTATCAGCCTTGATAAATTGAAATGTATGTGATACCTTCTTCAGATTGTTTCAAAGAAACCTGCTATAGTTTGCTGGATAGAGTGAATGTCTGAGAATGTCGAAAATCATTGTATTTGAGTGTTCAAAGAATATTCAGAGATACATAGAGGGTATGATTACAAGGTAGAAGAATAGTTCCCTTTGGAAGAAGCAGAAGCCTTACCTAAAAATGTTTTCAGTATACATTAAGGTTATCAAAGTTTGTGAAATCTACTGGATAACTTGGATAATGATAACTAGAGGTAAACAGTGACAGACTGTGAGGAGAGAGCCATACACAACGAGAGAGTGAGAAAATGGGTGCACCCGGCTCTCTTGCCACTTCAAACAAAGTCCAGATACACGTGCGCATTTGTGTACCTTGTTCTATACAGGTACAGTAAAATAAATTTAGTGCCATTAGTGTTTGAGTGGTTACTCAGTTGTCGTACCATTGTTTTGTGAAAAGGCATTTCTTCCTCATATGGTGTTTTGATGTATTTAAATACTTGAAATTTTAAATTTAGCCTTTCGAAAGAAAAAAAAAACCAACTTAATTAAATATCATAACGGAAGTTTGTAAATAGAAAAAATGCCAGTGAAAAATCAAACTGAAATGTTACTGGAAAGATGAAGCATAAGTCAAATTAAAAACTGTGGAAATCCTCTCCCATAGATTGTATCCTATGAAAGACAGAATATCAGCAGATGAAGACAAGGAAACAGAATTAATGGTTCAGTCAAAATGAATAAGGTCAAAATGTATGAAGGAAATAAGGGATATTTGCAATACTATGGAAGGACCAAGACTACAAATTATAGGCTTAGAAAGAAAAGAACCCTTGACTAAAGGTTTGGACATATTAAAAAAAAATGTAGAAGAAATTTTCCAATTTCAGGGACAAAGGATAGTATCTACGTACAAAGGGCATAGCAAACAGCAAGTATACATGACCCCAAAAGAAACTGCCCAGGCTATGTTATAGTGGGAATTGTTAATCTACAGAACTAAGAAAAGGTATTGAGAACTCATCCTAGAAACACTCAGTATCATACAAAAGTGAGCCTGTAAGGTCTTTGAAACTTCTCTTATCCAACTGGATCAAGCACATAATTCAATTGACCCATAACATGCTAGGGGAGTCAGTCTGAATTTGGGAAATGCCATATAAATTAACACATTGTGTATTTCTACAACTTTATTAAGTACAATGTTTAATTTCTTTGTAATTGTGAAAGTAATTTAAATCACTGGTTTTCAATAAGGTAAAACATTACTTCCCATTTATACCATTAAACACTTATAAACTCAGATTTCAAATAAATAACTTAAATATCCATTTAAAGGTGCTAAAAAGACAAGAACAGTCCAAGAATGAGATGGAAATAAATTATCAAGATCAAAGCATCAATCAGTGAGTTTCAAATAAAAGTAAAAATTAAAATGTTGATGAGACAAAGAGAAATTGAACAAGATTCACATTCCACTGGCTAGATTAACCAAAAAACTACCTGGAAGAAAACAAAAACAATTCCTTGATTCATGTCACAGTCCAGAAGTAAATTCAGAAAAGGCAAGCTTCCTAAACAAATATGTTACTTCCAAGGAAATAGAAAAGTCATTAGGAACCTTCAAAAAAAAAAAAAAAAAACAACAAAAAATCCAGACAAGGTCACTACTGAGTTGAACCAAACCTTTCAGGTAGTCCAATTTTGTAGAATACTGTTTTTAAAATATGCCCATGAATCTCCAAATTTCAATGTTGTGACATGTCCACTTTCACTTTTAAGCTTGTTGATTTGAGCATCCTTTTGTTGTTGTTGTTTTTGTTTTTTATTTGTTTTGTCAGCAACTCAGGCTGAAACAGGTTAAGAACAGCCAATGAGTGAGACCAAGTGGCAGTTGTCTTTCTGTGACTATGTGAGTTCACTTAGAATGATTAGTTCCAAGTTCAACCATTTTTTGACAAATTTCATTGTGTCATTTCTTTTTTTATTGCTGAGTATAATTCCATTGTGTAGAGGTACCACATCTTAGTTATCCATTCATCTATGATGGGCAACAGGTTTATTCCAGTTTCTAGCCCTTATGACTTGGGCAGCTATAAACAAGATTGAGCAAATATCTCTGAACTAAGGTTTGGAGCTTGTAGGGTTAATGTCCAGTAAGAGAATAACAGGATCTGTTGGTAACGCTATAGTTATCCTTTTCAGGAGTCTGCATACTAATTTCCACAGTGATTGTACCAGTTGACATTCAAACCAACATTGAATGAGTGTTACTATTTCTCCACATCCTCACCAACCTTTGTTTTCATTTGATTTTGTTTGTTTGTTTGTTTTCTCAAGGTAGGGTTTCACTGTAGTCCAGGCTTACCTGGAATTCACTATGTAGTCTCAGGGTGGCCTTGAACTCACGGCAATCCTCCTACCTCTGCCTCCCAAGTGCTGGGGTTAAAGGCGTGTGCCATCATGCCTGGCTCATCTTATTATTATTTTTTTTAATGTTTGCTTTCCTTACTGAGGTAAGGTGGAATCTCATGTTTATTTTAATGTGCATTTCCTGATAGTTAGAGATGTTGAACATTTTCTCAAATGTGTGTTAGCCATTTGTAATTATGCCTGAGAAGTCCCTATTCAGTTCTCTGCCCCACTGTTGGAGTGGGTTGTGTGATTTTTTTTTTTTTCCCTTGGTTAGTTGTTTTTAGTTCTTTGTAGATTGTAGCTGTTAGGATTCTTTCAGTGGTATAGCTGGCAAAGATTGTCTTCCATTCAGCAGATGAGTTATTGGCTCTGCTTATGGTATGTTTATCTGTGCAAAAGCTTTATGCCTTCATGTGATTCTGTTGGTGGAGTGATTGGTTAATTTCCTAGGCTAGTGGGGTTTTGTTAAGTAAGTCTTTTAACAATCCTATTTCATGAAGAGTGCCTCCTAATTTTTATTCCAGTATTGAAGAGTTTCAGGTCTTATACTGAGGTCTTCAATCCATCTGGACCTTTGTGTATGATGAAATGAGTTGGTCAAATTTCATTTTTCTACATATTCCAGTTTGTCCAACACCATTTGTTGAAGATCTTGTCTTTTCTACTTATTATTGTGTATTAATTTTGTATCCTGCCATTTTGCTGAAGGAATTTATCACCTTGAAAAGTTTTGAGATGAAGACTTTCTGGTCACTTATATATAAGATCATACCATCTGCAAATGTGGCTAACTTGACTTCTTCCTTTCCAATTCGAATCCCTTTTCTTTCTCTTCTTTTATTCTTTGAGCTCACACTTTCCTTGCTGCATCTGTCTTGTTTCGGTATTAGGGTGATGTTTACTTCATAGTAGGCGTCAGGGGGTATTCCCAGGTCTTCTTGACCTGCTAGTTGGTTTTGTAATCTTCAGTGTTCCCTGCTTATTCACGCTGTTGCTGGCCATTGTACTCCAGTGCATCCCGCAGAGCTTTCCAGTACTGTGAGTGCTAGACCGGAGGGAGCCAGCTGCCTGGGAGCCAGCTGCCTGCCTTATTCCACCATGATTTCCTGGTGTGCTATGACCACATCTACGGTGCCTTTAGCAGTAAGATCTTACTTTCTATCTCAGGTGGGTAATGAAGTGTATTGCAGCTGCCTACGTGGTCACTGTAGGTGCTAACCCTATACTGGTCTCGGATTTATCAGCTCAGAATCCATGGGCTTAAGTTTAAGTATTGCTACCTACTGTCCAGACTGGTCCCTTCTATCCTTTCTTATAGAATGCTAGCCAGATGGAGGGCTTACATGGAACTGGTTCATTTTTTATTAACTTTTGTATAATCACCTTTCCACTTTCCCTAAACCTTACCCTTTCCAGCCGCTGCCGCTGTCATTCTGTTCCTCCCATATGCTATCAGGCAAACACTCCTGTCTCCTGAGTTCTCCTCTTCTGGTCTCACTCCATCCAGTGTTGTGCTCTCGTTCCTGTAGCTTACCTCCCTTCACATTCATCTCCAATTGATCCCAGGTAGGGGGTGCCGATGAGAGCGGACATGTGGCAACTGCCTCTGTGTGCCTGTGAGACCTTGCTTTGAATGTTTTGTTTTTTTTTTTTACTTCATCCATTGTTTCACAAACTTCACTATTCCATTTTTTCTTATTTCTGGATAGAATTCTACTGTGCATATGTACCAAATCTTCATTAGCATTCATCACTTGAAGTGTAGGTGGGGTGATTCCTTTTCCTAGCTATTGTGAATAGAGCAGCCACAAACATAGCTAGCTGAGCAAGTATCTCTGAAGAGTAAAGTCTTTAGGGATATACCCAGGGGTGATATATCTGGATCCAGTGTTTTTTTTATTTTCGTATTTTTCAATATTAGTACTTATTTCTATAATTGTTTTATTAGTTTTCACAACCACCAGCAGTGGGCTATGGATTCTTTTTCCCCACAGCCTCACCAGCACTTTATGTCATTTAATTTTTTTGATGAATACCATCCTGTCAGGGTGAGATGAAGTCTCAGAGTTATTGTGATTAGCATCTCTCTGATGACTAAAAATACTTAACATCTCTTCTAGTATAAAATGACCACTTTTATTTCATTCTTTGGTAATTTTCCACCCTATTCTTTATTGGGTTGTTTGACGTTTTTGTTGTTTTTTTTTTTCTTTCAATTCTTTATAAATTCTAGGCATTATATTTGTGGTTTAGTATAATTGGTGAAATTTTTCTCCCATTTTGTAGGATGACTATTGACTCTATTGAAAATTTGCTTCTCTGTTTTATTTTTATGAGTTCATATAGTTGAGTGTCAGTATCATTTACTGTGGCACATGGGTCTTATTCATGAAATCATTCCCTACATTAATGTAATGAAATTTTCTACCTGGTTTTTATTATAGTTGCTTCAGAGGACTAAGCCCTTATATTTTATTAAGAACACACTGTGAATAGATAGTCATGTGTTGATACATTCTTTTCCCCCTCCCTACTCCAATTCCTCTGCCCCCCATGGGGTTTCTCAATGTGGTTGTTGGTTATGCATTGTGTGTTCAACAGTCATGTTGGTGAGAGACAATGCCTCTGGGCATAATAACTCAACCTGTGACTTTTACATTATTTTTGCCTCCTCTTCCCTAAAGCTCCCTGAGACTTGGTCATTATGTTATAAATGTATTTCAGTGATGAGCCCTTAAGATCTTATGAACTTCAGCTTTGATATGTGTTTCCATCATTCTGGAACTGATTTCCAGGCTCACCTTAGAAGGAGAACTCTGGTCCATCTCCTTAGTTTTTCTGTGTTTCACTTGGGTCTTGATTGAGATACAAGAAAATTTTATTTTTACTATCAGGGAGGAAAAGCAAAGAAGCAGCTGCTGAGTTCCCAAGGTATGGGGATGAGGTGGATGGCTTTGTAAGGGTCTAGCCATTCACAATGTGAAAAGATCCACAGCTAAACATAAAACAGCTCTTGTCTGGATTTCATTCATTTTCTCCCTTATATCTGAGATATTATCTACTATCTATAAATGTTTTTTTGGTGATGGCATTGAAGAATATAATACTTTAAAGAACAGTGTATAGTTAACAGTGATCTACAACTCTTCAGGGCACCAGTGGCTGTCTTTTGATATAGTCATTTTTTTTTAAATGTAATACTGTGTGGTCCCTCCCTGGAATTAAGAAACGGAATTTCCAAGATTTAGGTTCAATAAATATTGCATTAAAAATTTAAAAGTCAGGCCGGGCATGGTGGCGCATGCCTTTAATCCCAGCACTCAGGAGGCAGAGGTAGGAGGATTGCCATGAGTTCAAGGCCACCCTGAGATGACAGAGTTAATCCCAGGTCAGCCTGGACCAGAGTGAGACCCTACCTCGAAACTCCCCCCCAAAAAAATTAAAAGTCAGTCCAAGGGGAGTATTAGATTTAATACTGAGGGTTTTAATTATTTAGAGTTGACTTTTGTGCATGGTGAGATAAGTGGGTTTAATTCTACTGGTGTATAGGTGGTTATTCTATTTCTCCACCACAATTTGTTGAAGATGCTATCTTTTCTTCAATGCATATTTTTATCCTCTTTGTTAAAGACTATGTGCATAAGTTGCTTTGAATTAGAGATGTATCTCCTATTCTATTGATTTTTGTTAATTGTGTGTGTTTATATCCAGTACTCTTTATTTATTTATCCATTTATTATTAACAACATGTTCCCTATGGATACATCATGTGTTGATACCATCTTTTCCCTCATCACAGACCCTAGTGCACTGGGAATCCTCTGCAGAGGGGTTGCAGGTAATTTCCATAGGATTGTGAGTTATGCTTTGTTGGAGCAACGGACTGTTTTAGGCGGAATCAATGTCTCTAGGCATGATGTCGCACTCCTTGTCTCTTACAATCTTTGCACTTCCTCTTCCACAATATTCCCAGAGCTGTAGTGGGATTGTTTAAAATCTATTTCAGTGATGAGCTTTTAGGAGCTTCTGGATCTCTGCATTGGTGAGTGTTGAATATCCTCAGGCTCTAGCTCCTTAACCCTGGACTTGATTGTCAGATTTCTCATGGAAGCAGCATTCTTGCTCATCTACCCAGTTCCATTGTGGTCACAGCTGTGGCTTAGCTGAAATGTGAGGGTAGTTCGTATCCTCAGGTCTTGCTACCTTCTGAAAATAAATAGATTCTCTAATGCAGAGTGATGTCTGCAAAGTTTAAATGGGAGAAGTGTTATCACTTTAGGGGGAATTTGATAAAGGTAGTATCTCTTTTACCAAAAGACTAGAGAGACCTTGATATTGGAGAGCATGATCTTTGCCTCCATATGATTCTGACCTAGTTCCCAATTCCAGATATGAGTTTCTTTACACTGGGCAGGTCTCTTATCCACTTGGTTATCCTCCAAGGCTGCGCACCACTATTGTCCTGCCCTGTAGATCCAGTCAGGGTGTTTGCCTCTGGGTAGCTTACACCTCTGGTTGCTCAGACCATTATTGGCCACTTTCCCCAGTCGCTCAGGTGGTGCTTTCCAGCAGCAGCTGGTCTAACTGCCTGGGGACTGGCTATCTTCTGCATTCCAGTCAGGCCTTTCCATGCATTGTGTTGGCAGCATATGGTGTCTTCAGCAATGGGGTCCTACATCTGCCTCAGGTGGGTGTCCAAATGTTTGCTAGAAAACTGTTTTCTTTGGGGAACCTTGTAGTACTCTCTGAACAACATCACATTTTGGGCCGGGACTGGAACACCTCAAAGTATAAAAATCTACGGCTTCCAACCCAAACTACTGTAACCAGCAAAAGTAGCTCTCATACACTGAATGCCTATCACAGTAGACACCATGAGGCTCGAAACTGCTCTTCACTGAAGTAGACTCAGAAGTCACCCACCATGGCTGAGGGAATTTTGTGGAAGAAGGGGCAGAAAGATGGTAAATGCCGCAGGTTGAGAAATCATGCCCAAAGGCATTCCCTCCCCTCAAAAATAACTGTTGCTTTTCCAATGGCACATAACCAAAATCCTATAGGGAATACCTGCAACCCCATTGAGGAGGTTCCTCAGTGCAATGGGGGAAGGGATGAGGGGAAAGAGGATACCGGCAAATGAGGTATCCATACCAAATATGTTGTTAATAATTATAATAATAATATTTAATTTTAAAAAGTGTTTCTCATAATGGATGCTGAAAGATAAACTTTAAATAATGATTTTTTTCTTTCCCAATTTGTAGATTTATTTTCTGATCTTGATCATTTCTTGTTATCTGGTATTAGGCATTTTGTTTGTTCATGATTTTGCTAAGACTTCAGATGCATCACTGAGTTGTTTTTTTTTTTTTTTTGAGATTTATCTATCCTTTTAATGTAGTCATTTATTTTTATAAACCTCCCTTTTAAGACTGCCTTCATTGTGTCCCATATGATTTGTTAGGTTTGGCTTTCAATATCATTTCATTTTAGAATGTCTTTCATATCCTTTTTTTATTTCTTCAATGACCCATTCATTGTGCATTAGTATGTTGTTCAATCTCTTAAAAGTGGTGCATGTCTTGTGGTTTATCTTGTTCATAATTCCTAATTTATGACATTGTGTTCACAAATAATAGAAAGTTATGTCATTTGCCTTGAATTTGTGGAGAATTGCTTTGTGTTCTAATACATGTTCTATTTTACAGAAAGTTTCATGAGCTGCTGCAAGAATGTGTATTCTCTTGAGATTTGGTGGAATGATCTATAAATGTCTGTTCAGTAACTTTGATATTTGGTCTTGTTTTGATTAATGATCCTTTAGTTTTTATTTTATTTTATTTTATTTTTTTTCAAGTTAGTTAGGTGACAGTTTGCTGTCACTTTTTTTAAAATTTTTATTTATTTCTTTGAGAGCGACAGACACAGAGAGAAAGACAGATAGAGGGAGAGAGAGAGAATGGGCGCGCCAGGGCTTCCAGCCTCTGCAAAAGAACTCCAGATGCGTGCGCCCCCTTGTGCATCTGGCTAACGTGGGACCTGGGGAACCGAGCCTCAAACCGGGGTCCTTAGGCTTCACAGGCAAGCACTTAGCTGCTAAGCCATCTCTCCAGACCCCTTTAGTTTTTATTTATATCATCTCTTTACTGATTACAGTAATGTATTAAAATCAGCCACTAGTATATTTTGGGATTTATTTTTACTTCATATCTTGTAGATATTTCTTTTTTTTAATTAAAAATTTTTATTAACATTTTCCATGATTATAAAATATATCCCATGGTAATTCGATATTTCTTGTTAAAGTTGGTGCATGAATGTATGGTGAGTCTTGTAATGTCTTCTTGTTGAATTGTCTCCTTTATTAATTCATTAGGGCATTTTTTTATCTATCTCTTTTTATTCATTTTTTTATTCATTTTTATTTTTATGAGAGAGAGAGAGAGCAAGAATTGGCGTGCCAGGGCCCTAGCCACTGAGATCGATGTCACTTCGTGTGTCTGGCCTACATGGGACCTGGAGAGCCAAACATGGGTCCTTAGGCTTCGTGGGCAAGTGCCTTAACCACTAAGCCATCTCTCCAGCGCTATACATGACATTTTTTTTTATTGCAACTGGTTGAAAAAGCGAAGTCCTAATTCATATTGCTAAAACTGAGCACTAGATATCCACCATTTGTGTACTGTCTAGTAACTAACAACCTAGACAGATTAATATGGCCTATCACTCAATATTCTTACCAGAAGAACTTAAGTGTGCCTTTGATTCACAATGGCGAAAATCATACATATTCATTGCTTGAAACTGACGCGGCTACACAAAACTATAAATGCAATAACATTTCTCTTTTCATGATAATCACGCAATAACACATGAGTATGACTTCTGTATCCAAAGGCTAAATAAACAGCCTTTCGTCTTTTGCATTATTAAACTCATGGTGTGGCAGAAGACAGTGTGTGTGGTAATATCGATCATATAATATCCAACTACTGCTATTACACTTAGGTTGGAGATATTCTTGGACATCTGAATGTCAGGATTATTTTCACCTAATAACAACAATTCTGAAAGTATCCAACAAAATGCTGCACAATCCAAACTGTCCTCATTCCTAAATTCTCTTTTTGAAGCCATTTCAGTAAAGACAGAAAAAAATATTCCAAAAGGGAAAACATATGCAAGGTTCCATGAAGTTATAAGATAAGGTGTAAACAGGTGTAAAAATGAAGCAGAGAATAGATAGGTATGCAAAAGTTTTTCGGATAATATTCTCACTTGTATCTAGCTTCATTATACAGTTTAAATTTGGGCCAAATTTTTTTAAGTATTTGTTAAACAGTTCCCGCATGTGACTTATGTTTCCAGGATACATCTGACATTGATATGAGAAATCATAAAACATTTAGAAACGAAAATGTTAGTCTCAAAAAATAACACTGTACATTCCAAGCTTCTTCCGAATTTGCTAAGATGGGAAAAAAAAAAAACCCAAAACATTTGGAAAATAGTACCTTTCTATATTAAAGTGTTCAAATAATGTACTTTTTTGAGAACAATAAAACCATGTCATTGTGCCAGGCAAGGAAGAGATAAGTCCAAATAAAATCAAGACCTGCAGTTCACTCTAGGTGAAACTCCTTTGAATGTAGGCCCAATCCTTTTTACTCCAGAAATAAGTAAACTACTTTGTCCCTTCAGCTGGGAAGGACTGGTTTGTATTTTACCAATACCATGACAATGCCACTGTGGCGCTCATCAGCGAGAAACACAGGAATATGATGTAGCATCAACTCACTCTATCCGGATACATTTATGCAGGAATTGATTTGCATTAATTTGCATTAATTCAGGAACTCAGCCGAAAGGCTCCTGCTATATCTAGCCGATCTAAACTTGAGCTCGTGGTAACACTGCACAAAACTATGGTAGATGAAAGTGATAGGCAATGCCAAGAGCACAATGCCACTGACAACACACACTCCTCCAAGGATTCTTCCAGGCACCGTGATGGGATACATATCTCCATAGCCAACCGTAGTCATAGAGATGATCACCCACCAGCAGATAGCGGGGATGCTGGCGAAGTCCTGGTTGGATGTTTCCAGGTCCAACCCATGCTCAAGAAGCTGGGAAAGTGCACTGAAGATTGCCATGGCAACACAGATAAAGACAAGCAACATCACCATCTCCGGGTAACATCGCTTGAGAGTCAAACTCAGAGTCTGAAGACCAATGTAGTGCTGGGCGAGCTTAATCACCCAGAAGACCTTCATCATCTGGAGAACCCTCAGGGTGACGCCAGCCCGCTGCAGCTGAGAGTTCTCGCCCGTGAAGACCGTCATCAACACCGAGATGTAATAGGGCGTGATCGCCAGTAAGTCGATGATGTTCAGGGGTCTCTTGACAAACTCACACTTATCTTTGGAGACGATGAACCTCACGATGCACTCTGCCGTGAACCAGCCTATGCAGATGGCTTCAATTATCCTTCTATTATGATGGTCTTGTGTATGTAGTCTCAGGTGCTGTGAGGTCATGGATATCCAGGCCATTTTATGTCTGGAGGAGCACGTTGTCTTTTTATCTATCTTGATTGCTTACTTACAATTACTTTGTTAAATATTGCTAGAGCAAGACCAGCTCTTTTTCTATTTCCATTTGTTTGGAATATCTTTCTCTATCCTTTCACCCTATGTTGGTGTCTGCCTTTAATGGTACAGTGGGTTTCTTGTAGATATAAAATTAATGGTTTCAGTTTTCTAACCCAGCCTGTGCCTTTTTGGGAGGTGGTAGTTGAGTTCATTGCTCAGACATATAGGTGGACAAATAATCCTGAAACCCAGACCTCATCAGATACTATATTAACTACCACTCTAATTCAATATTCCAAAAATTTTGTTGAACAGTGTGCGGTGGCACATTCCTTTAATCCCAGGACTCAAGAGACAGAGGTATGAGGACTGTCATGAGTTCAAGGCCACCCTGAAGCTACATAGTGAATTCCAGGTCAGCCTGGTCTAGAGTGAGACACTCCCTCCCCCCCAAAAAAAAAACAGATTGAAAAAGTTTGTTTTTTTTTTTAATTTTACCTATAACTATTGAATATGTACCTGTCATTAGACATAGTTTTCAAGGTCCTCATACTTTTCATTTTGAGCTTTCATATTGCTCTTCATTTCTTTTTGGACACAATGGACTCAAGAGCCTTCTTCTTGCCTTTATTCTGCAGGAAGCATAGTCTGCACACCTGAGAGCCCTTGGTTTACCTTTTGCCTCCAGGTGAGTTCATTTAATATGGTCTGTTCAAACGCTGACCATTTTCCTACCAATTTCATTATATAATTATTTTCCTTAAGGCTGAGTAGAATTCTATTGTGTATATGTACCACAACTTCAATATCCATTTGTCAAATGATAGGCACCTAGAAGAATAATGTGCAATCAATATTTCTTCTTTTAACCTGATTGTTGCCAGCTATTCTGTTCTAGCAAAGGGGACCTACCTAGCACAAGAAGTAGATGGAACTACAAAAATGATGGGATGCTCTTCTAATTCCTGATGAAATATAGTTCATATTACAACTACTCATGTCTTCAAAGGCATTATTAAAGCCAAGTTTTACTATAATAGTTAGGTTTGACTGTATATTGAGCATTAATCAGGGATGGTATGAAACAAAGTACCATAAGGTAGGAATTTGTAAAGGAATTCATGAGGTCCTGAGATCAAATCCGTGGCCCTCACCTAAAATTTTGAAACTGTGAAGTTCATCTGTCATCCTATGTCCTGATGAATTTGAAAAATCTGAATCCATAGAGATTGCTTAATTGTCTAGCCAAATTGTTGAACTCCAAGTCATCAGAATAATTACATGTAATCCAGACATGGAAGCACATGCCTTTAATATTAGTATTCCTAAGGCAGAGGTAGGTGTATCACCATGGGTTAGAGGCTACCTAATGGTGCATAGTGACTTCCAGGTCACACAGAGCAAAAGTCAGAATGTACATCAAAATAAAAACCAAAACAAATAATTACATGTAAAGTAATATAGAAAAGCAACTGACACTGGTTTATGGTGTACACACTGACACAAGCATGTGCCTTCTTCATCACACACACATACACACACACACACACACACACACACACACACACACACACACAATGTGGTCTTCTACAAATATGAAAATGACTATTACCCACATATACATACCAAAATAACATAAACTAAATCATTACCTCATTTATTTTTACTTCATAAAATTGAGAATTATAGCTTCAAGATATGAACAGGTATTCTGTGTGGCATAGGACTACTTTCAAGTTTACATATGACCTATGTAGTCTTTTCATCAAATTCTTACTGGCTAAAGATGAATCCAGATCACTTGCACAATCTATCTATCTATCTGTCTATCTATCATCTATCTATCTATCAATCTATCTGTCTATGTTCCTATATATATATACATATATATATATACATAGATTTACAACATAAATATCTTTATGAATTTTCTTTTATTTAATAATTTCAAAATACCTAGTTAATCCCTATGTCATTTGGGATCATATCCTAACATAAAGGTGAATGATTAGATGAGAATTTCAGAAGAAAGCATCACTTGTCATATGTATTACATGTCCACTCTAATTTTTTTGAAGATTGCATTGTTTGAAAACTCATCTATAATGATTACTGTGTTTCTTTTCAGTGTGCTAGTCAAAAATATCAATATATTCAGGCAATGATTTTTGTCACTGAGAAGATCAACAGAAATCCCAGGCTTATACCCAGCAAGTCTATTAATTTTTGCTTCAGTCCTTCCAAATGTGATGATTCATGGACTATTATCTCTTATCTAAGTTCCACAGTAATTAAAGAGCACACTCTCCTGATTATAGCTGTGAAATAATTGAATGTTGTTTATTATTTACAGGACCATCATGGACAACAAGTAGCAAAAGTGGGACATTGCTGTCAATCTTTAATTATGGACAGGTGAGACTTTGGGATATACAGAGTAGAATTAATGTTTCCTTTATTACCATTTTCATGTGCTTAAGGATATTTCAAGTAGACACTTGGTTTGTCCAAGTGTTGTCAGAAACAGTTCATAAAGAAAATCATCAGTAATTTGGTCAGGTATCAGCACTTAAATTTTAAAAATTGATAGGAGGAACTATGGAGACATATAAAAGGATTTCATACAACTCTTAAACTGTTCAGTAGTTTTCCAGAGCCTTATGGATAGTGAAATATGATTAATAATGGTGTGAGCAATCATTCTTCCCAACATTCTTCCCAAGCAATGATTAACACAATTTAGATCTTATATTGGGGTCTCTTCCAATGCTCTTCCTCATGTTGATTTCTATGTTCTTTGTCCTTTAGATTCAATATGGCCCTATCAAACTTCTTTGACTGATCATTTTTAGTATCCTTATCTGTATTAGATTTTTCCCAAGGTAACAAGGCTGCCTTTTGCCATAGTCTCCTTAATGCTTCATTTCAACTGGACCTGGATGGGGCTGGTCATCTCTGAGGATGACCAAGGAATTCAACTTATCTTAGATTTCAAAGAAAAGATGCAAGGAAATGAATTCTGTCTAGCCTTTGTGAATGTGATTCCATTAAACATAAAGTTATATAATACAAGGGCTGAGAAATATTATAAACCAATTGTGACATCATTGACAAATGTTATGGTGAAATGAATTCTACACTGGAAATGAGCTTTCAAAGATTAATATATTTAGGCATCCATAGGATCTGGATCATCACCTCACAGTGGGATGTCATCACAAAATCAGGAAGAGATTTCATAATTTACTCATTCTATGGTGCTCTCACATTTTCTAATCACCATCATGAGATTCCACTTTAAAAAAAAATTATTCAGACAATGAATACTTCCCAATATCCAATAGATTTTTCTATTATGAGATCAGAATGGATGCACTTTAATTGTTTGGACATTAAATCTAAATGTAGAACACAGAGCAAGTGTTCATCCAACACCTCTTTAGAGTAGCATGCATGTCAAGGATTTGACATAGCCATGAATGGTGAGAATTTTAATCTATATATTGCTGTGTATGTTTGGGCAGATGTCTAATGTGAAATCTATTATGAACAGGTAGAGGTTCACCCAATAATCAGTCTATGCAGACTTGACTGCTCAAATGTATGTAGTGTCATCACTGTTACCTTCTAAGTGGTTCCATACATGTTTAAACCCTGTAGCGGGAGTACTCTTAATTTTGGATGTTTTTGCATTGTTTCATTCCCTAGGAAGTAAATCTTGACTGAGTTTATTAGTGACTTTTTTCAGGGAAAATACTTGACCAAAATAACTTAGTTGAGAATGGCTTCATTCTACTTCACAGTTTAAGACTGTAGTCCATCATGATGGTGACACCATGAAAGCAGGGGTGAGAAACAAACTGTTCATGTCATCAACTCTCTGTAAGCAAGGGTGATGAATATATGTGGTCATCTAGCTTTCCCTGGTTAGAAACCCTTGTTACAGGAAGTAGTGCCACCTGCATTCAGTGTGAGCTTTCCATGTTCACTTACCTAACCTAAAAATTCCTGTAGCGGCATCTCCATAGATTTGTGTCCATGGTGATTCTAACTCTAGTCAAGCAGACAACCATGACCACCCATCTCTGTGAGTATACATGAAAAAGATACTGAAATTAATGACATCAGTTTTGAGTGACACAAGATCCTGATACCACACCCAACTGTTTTTAAGTATTTGATAAGTGATCCCAGTTATTTTTTTTAACATTAAGTGCTTGTAACCTAGATGTGAGCTTTCTTTCCCAATGCCAAAGTATCCTGATTAGTTTTATTGAGAGGTCACATGAGTTGTTAAAGTAATTCTGTATCACTGGTATTATTGAAGACCTTAATTCTTTAATTAATGGTCTATTGATTTCTATAAACATAATTGGTTTTATGTCTTGTCTCAATAGCCTTACCTAATATTTTGTGATCAATTTTATCAGTTTCTCCAAAAAGAAACATAAAATACAGTAATATTTATCTGTGGAAATTTATTTATTTCATATTATTGGGTTCTGGCAATAAATTTTCATTCTCAGGGAAGGGTTTCAAGAAACAAAGGTATTACTCACATATCATGTCTGTTTGTATATGTACTCAATTGGAAAATGATGCATTTGTTTTAGTTTCTCCACAGTCTGAAAAACATGCATATTATTAATTTAATTAATTTGAAACCTAGTGAGTATTAATTAGAAAACAAAATGTGATGCAGACTATGATATTTTCCACATTCAAATTTTCCACAATGTCTTGGAATAAAGATGAAAATAGGATAGCTTTCTTCATATGTTTCCCTTGTTCAACAATTTTATTTGTCTGATGAGGCAATAGAATGGACCACAGGGAGCAGGGAGTAGGAAGTTACGTTGTACTTCACTGCAATGCTTTACTTTAGATATAAATAGATAAAATCATATGGGAACATGAGTGACCCTCACTATTTAATTAAATGCAACATATTGTCCAAGATTTTCTTTCCAGTGTCCTATATTTTCTTTCTATCTTTTGAGAAATTTTTGGAGACTTCAGATTATTTCATTAAAATCTTCATAGGTATGACAACATGCAGTGTATTAAATGGAATGTGACACTTCAATTTAATTGTTGATGTGGGCAAAATGTTTAATAATTGTGATTGTCTTATCATATAGTTATGAATGAAGTATATAACATTAGTAACTTTTACAACTACACTTCTGGTTTTCCTCAGATTCCATCCTCCATATGCAGTGAGACTTGTAGGCCTGGATTCAGGAAGTTCCAAAGGAGAGAAAGGCAGCCTGCTGTTTTGATTGTTTCCTCTTCCCAGAAAATTTAGTCTTTCTCCAGTTTGACTGTTTTCTCTATACGTATTGGGAACTTGTAGGGCCTTTGAGGTGACCTGAAGAAACACATAATATCTCTTCCTTGCTTAATGTAATCACTTGATTGAAATGATAAATACTTGTGACCATAAAAATAACACTCACTTTCCTCCATGAACCACATTTTAGTACCTAGATCCATTTTACATACTATTAAAAAAATACTCTGTGAGATCCAGTAGTTAGTGAATATATTATTGCTATCAAGGAATGCCACACATACATATAATCTTCTTTGAATCTACATAAAATAAAGTTTATAAGTAGGATCTTCTACATCATTATCTTCCCAGTACCCAATATGTTGCTGATGGGTATTAAATGGTGAGAGATGTCAGTTTTTGGGTTTAAAGATTTTATTTATTTATTTATTTATTTATTTATTTATTTATTTATTTATTTATTGGAGAGGGAGGGAGAGAGAAAGTGAGAATGTGAGTGCAAAGCCTGTACCCACTGCAAATGAACTCCATACACACGTGCTATGTGCTCCTGCTTTATGTGAGACCTGGAGAGTGAAACCTGGGTCCTTAATCTTTGCAGGGAAGTATCCTAAACAGTGAGCCATCTCTCCACCCCTTTTATGGATTTAGAGATATGTAACTTTGCAAAAACTTTCAATATAAGCATAATGTTTACTGAGTATCTATGAAATAATTCAGAAAGAAGTTAATTTTAAGACTTTAGGCAATAGCATATTACAGATATTTAAAACCTTTATCAAGAAACATAAATATTCCAATTAAAATATCATGAAAACTGTTTCAGATGTACTTTGAAGCATTTAAGGGGATAATGTAAAATGTTCAGAGGTTGAAAATAAGAATAAAAGCCAGGCATGGTGGCACACACCTTTAATCCCAGCACTTGGGAAGCAGAGGTAGGAGGATTGCTGTGAGTTTGAGGCCACTGTGAGACTCCATAGTGAATTCTAGGTTAGCCTGGGCTAGAATAAAACCCTACCACAAAAAACGAAACAAAACAATAAAAAGAATAAAAACAAATATGTATCTCTGTGATGTCAAGCCTACTAGATTGAGCACAGAACGGAAGAATAGGTGCATGTTGCCGTCTATTTTACAGGTGAGAAGGCAAGACAATGGGGTGGTATGTTACAGTAGAAGCTGAAGGTTGCAATAAATATGATCAAAGGGATTTTAAACATGATATAAGTATTAATACCTAAATAGTCTCATTTATTAGAGCCTGAAGGATACTCTTATACCCAGCAATTTTTCAGTGCACCAGAAGTCAAAGGGGATAAGAAGGTTATTTATACTTGATGTTAAAATAAAAGAGGAATGAGATTGACATTAAATTTTGGTGCAACTGGATAATGTCATAAAAATAAATTAAAATAATATGATTAGAAATATATAAAAGCAGTGTTCATTTAAACAATATTTCAATATACAATTATAATTAATTAGTTAAATACAAAATTTAGTGGTGATAGATCAGTTCAATATTGACAGTGAAGTATTAATTTTTCATTTGTACATGTTGGCCATTTTATATGTATCAAATAAAGTGGAATACATGGTCTTCCAATCCACAATAACAATGACATGCATACAGGATTCATAAACATGTTTGCAAATAAATTTATAAGACATGATTAAGAGAAGTAAGATTAGAGTTATAAATGGAGAAACATACTCTTTTATGAAAAAACTCAATGGGAGATACCATATATTTCTTTTTAATCCCTTCCCATTTTATGATTCAATGTAATTACAATCATAATGGTAAAATACCATGATAGAAAATAAAACTTATAGGTGGGAAGAGTTTCTCCCCAGTTCCTTATTGGGTATCATGTTCATTGTTTTTGACGTTGGCAAATTATCTTGTTCATACTCCTTTCTTGATCAATTTGTGTAAAAACATAAACCAAAGATTATTGAGGTAGAATTAGAAGAAACAAATAAATGGTATATTCTCTCAAAATTAGTACTTGAATACCTGTTACAAGGAGATGGATTTAAGAAATAGTAGTATTAGAGTTAGTTATATCTAGGGGTCTCCAATTTCATTTATGTCTTAAAAATATGTTTGGAACAATTATATGTACCTACCGACATCTGGGTACAAAGCCATAGGACATCACCTGATACAGACAGATAGACTTCATAAGACATAGTACTGCAGTATGAGGGAAGAATCATATTTTATTGTCTAAATTTATGAATGTTGTCTAAAAGGTCTTAAAATAGACAGAATTATGTACCTCTCTGATCTTGCACTGCACTGTTTACAGAAATCTGAGTTATTATTTTTTTGAGGTAAGACAAACAGACTAGCTTTTCTAACAAAAGAGAGAGAGAGAGAATTGGGGTACAAAAGGTCTCTGGCCACTGCAGTTGAATTCCGGACACCTGTGTCACCTTATGTACACGTGTGACTGACTCATGCATCACCTTGTGCATCTGACTTATGAGGGACGTGGTGATTCCAGCATGGGTCCCTAGGCTTTGCAGGTGAGAATCTTAATTGATAAGCCATTTCTCCTATAGTAGAAATAATAAGTAATACTTCATGTAAGCAATGTTATTGTTCACTACAACAAAATTACTTTTTTTCTTTTAAGAAAAGCAAAGGATCAGGAGATATATAAGGCCAGTTAAGTGAATAAAATACTTTTTTTTTAGGCTGAGGAGATGGCTCAGCTGTTACGGCACATGCATGCAAAATCTAACCACCTCAGTTCAATTCCCCATAACTTTACTAGAGGTAAGACTATGTGGAGAATGGAAGGTCTTTGTCTATTTTGTGATAAGAAAGGGGTGCCATTGGGAATCTGACACAGTTGAGAAAGGCAGAAGGACAAAGTGGTGCATCTATCTGGTGTTTGTTTTCAGTGGTTAGAGGTTCAGGAGCACTTGTTCTTTCCTTGAGGATGTCTCTGGCTTGTATATCCCTGTTCTTCTCTATACTCACTGCTCTTGTTCTTGGAGTTTTTGTGGAGTACTAAGACACACTGATTGTGAAGGCCAATAATCGAACAAGCAGCTACATCCTGCTCATATCCCTCAAGTTCTGTTTTCTCTGTCCATTATTCCTCACTGGACCTCCCAACAGCACCAACTGACTTCTTCAGTAGATCATATTTGCAGTTCTGTTCACTGTGGCTATGTCCACTGTTTTGACCAAAACAATTACTGTGGCTCTGGCCTTCAGGGTCACTGCTCCAGGAAAAAAGATAAAAGGGCTGCTGGTATCAGGAGCACCTAACTTAATCATTCCCATATGTGCCTTGATCCAACCTGCTCTTTGTGGAATTGGAATGGGAACATATTCTCCCTTTGTTGACAATGATACACACTCAGAACATGGCCACATCATCATTGTGTGCAACAAAGGTTCAGACAATGCCTTCTACTGTGTTCTGGAATTCCTGAGATCCCTGGCTATCAGGAGCTTCACTGTGGCTTTCCTGACCAGAAACCTGTCTGATGCATTTAATGAGTCCAAATTTCTGACCTTCAGCATATGGGTATTCTGCGGTGTGTGGGTCACCTTCCTCCCTGCCTACCATAGCACCTACAGAAAGCTAATTTCAGAAAGTGGCATATGCCTCTGGAGATTGTTTGCAGTAGCAAGAATAATCATTTTCTCACATCTTTCTCAAAATAGTAAATAAAGACAATTAGACAGAAACACTGCCAATGCACTGTGTATTTTGCTTTTGTCAGTCTTGATAATTTATAACATATCTGATTTCTTCTCCAGATTATTTCAAAGTTACCTGCTATAATTTGCTGGATAGAGCAAATGTCTTTGAAAATGTCTAAAAGGGTTGTATTTGAGTATTCAAAGAAGATTCAGAGATACAGTGAAGATATAATTAGGAGATAGAAGAATAGTTTCCTTTGGAAGAAGCAGAGTCCTTACATTAAACTGATTTGAATATACATTAAGGTTATCAAAGTGTGTGGAATTTACTGGGTAACCTTAAGAATGGTAAATAGAAGTAAGACTATGTGGAGCATGGAAGGTCTTTGTCTATTTAGTGACAAGAAAGGGGTGCCATTGCGAATCTGACACAGTTGAGAACCATTTTTCATTACAATAATACTACTTCAAACATTCGTAACTTAGTGGTTTGTACATCAAAACACTTGGGAATTTATGAAATCTCTGATGAAGTAAACTTTTTGTGGTTTTTATTTAAACATTTATAAAATAGTAATTACTAAAAATTTTGTACATCATTGTAAGTAGTGTAACTTCTGCTGAGTATCAGTTGCTATACAGATGTCACCTTTTTTCTCAACGTTTCAACTATTTGGGAGTGGCATCTTAAGGTTGTAGTCCTGAAGAAGGGTGACTAAAAACTGGCCCCTAGTAATTCTTCATTGATTTTCTGTCCTTAAACATGCCATGCCCCATTTCGATGATATTTGTTGTGAGACAACATCCAAGGTGCCATGCCAAAAATTTTAAATTTCCATTTGGATATTTTGATCTGAAGCTCTTAGCTTAGTACCCAAGATAACATAAAACAGAAGTCAAATGCAAGGGAAGAGATTTATCCATACATAGAAGCATGGAAACTTGAAACAGAATATTTATGGTTTAAGTCAGCAGTCATTTGATGTGCCATTGTAGAGAATGTATACAAGAATGTCAGCAAAACTTCTGTGACAGTGAAAGTGTTGTTCATGTTCCATATGCAAGACAGCCAGAAAGAGGAATCATCCAAGAAGAATAGATAAATCTTGGTATTAAAGTGAGTGTCCTGGTAAAACTAAGATGATTACCATACCAGCCGTTTTTGCTGAGTATTCTTTGTCTTTCCTGAATGACTGTATCAGCATTTTTGCCCATGAAACATGAGCTTATATCAAGCCTGAACACCTGTCTGGACAGTAGAATTGTAATATGTGGAGAAGTTAAATCACAGTGGCCAAAGGAATAGCTCATCAGCAGTTTTATTTTTGTTTATAGTTTGTGTGACACCCAGAGTTCTATCTCACACTTGCAAAAAATGACACAAAAGATTCTAACATTTATCCATTGCTTCTTTAGCAACTGTATATTTGTGGTAGGATGCTTCTCCTTTCTGAGTAAGATTAGAGACAACGTCCACCAAAATAGGATGAAATAAGAAGAAAACATTTGTAGATTATATGTAAAAGTAAACAATGTACCACATTTCTGCACAATAGGTATGCCATATTATATTTATACTTCTAAAATTAGCTAAACCACACACAATTCTCCTTACCTTGTCAGTGACTGAGTGCACATTTTAGAGGCCTTAACTACATTAATCACTGTTCCGAAGTGTTTCCTTTTCCACAATTTAGTCTCTGCTCACTCAAAGCAATTAAACTGCTTGACCCTCCTCCAAAAATATGGATATGATAATTCTAGGCCAACAGGTAAAGAACATAATTCTAGAGAGTGAATATTCATTTTTGATTATTTGAATATTTGGACTGTGGTTCTTATTTAATTAGGTAAATAAGAAAATGACTTACTTTGTTGCAGGCTGCAACTTGCATATTTTAGTGTAAATTAAGTATAGCATATTTATTTGTAACAGGCCAGATAGTAGATCATTGCAGCTTTGTGGTCACGTGGTCTCTGTGGCTGCTGTGACAGTCTACTAGTAGTGTGTGAAAACAGACCTAGGTGATACATAATGGATGGATGTGACACTGTTTGAACAAATCTCTAGTGGGCATAATATGGACTTAAATAGCATTAACATGTTATGAATTATTGGAATTTCATAATTTTTCACATATAAATATTTAGAATCCTACAATAGTCTTTGGAGGTTGGAGTTCGATGTTATTTATTTTGTGAATAACTAAAATAGAATAATAAGCCTTCCAAAATACCATAAAAGCATGAAAATATTGAGTAATCTGAAACACACAATATTTAGACAAATTTTGATATCCAGTACTGCAAAATATGGATATTTAACTGTTAATATTATAATTTTTTTAAATTTTTTTAGTTTTTATTTGTCTATTTGAGAGTGACAGACAGAAAGAGAGAGAGAGAATGGGCACGCCAGGGCCTCCAGCCACTGCAAACGAACTCCAGACGCATGCACCCCCTTGTGCATCTGGCTAACGTGGGTCCTGGGGAATCAAGCCTCGAACCGGGGTCCTTAGGCTTCACAGGCAAGCGCTTAACCACTAAGCCATCTCTCCAGCCCAATATTATAAATTTTTCAAACTATATAATGTCATGAATTTGTTTTTCACATAAAAATAAATAAACAATTCACACTCATTTGCACAAATGTATGATATTAAAAGTCACAATTAGTAGAAAACATATAAACCGATTTTAGTTTATGAGTTATGCAAAAACAGATCCACAATTTCCAACTCTGCATTTAATGGAATTCAGAATGCAGAGAACATTATATATATATATATATATATAAGTAAAAGTACCCTCCAGGAAATATATTTTTACATCATTGTTAATCAGTCTACATAAAGGGTTACAGAATTCAGACTATTTTTTTTTCTTAAAATCGTGTTTGGTGAATAAATAACTGTTCAGTAATTGTTATAGGCTGAATATTTTTTCTCAAGGACATGATCCTATTGGGAGTTTATACATTTAAGTGGGATGATCTGCTGTCAGTAGCAAATGACATTTACCTGTGCTCTTGTATGGCGTACTGGCACACAAACTGCTTCTCTTCCTCTACACTATGTGACACAGCACATTCTTCCTTACGATCCACTAAGGATGTGCTGCTTTCTCATCACAGCATAGAAACACTGGCAAGAAGTGAGCATAGAATGAATGTGCTGAAACAAACAAACTCACTGTTTTCTTTAGATGATTAGAGAATTAGAGAATGTTCCATATGCTGCTGAAAGAATGGACATTGTGCCACATTTGGATGGGATGTTATGTAGATGCTTAGATTTTACATATTTGTAAAGCACTGGATGGTTATTGTTAAGAAATAAAAAGGGAGATTCACTATTTAGTTTAGATATGTAACCAATGGCAACATCCATAGCATACATTGTTTTGGGGGTCTATGCCACATCACTGATCAACAACTTATTGGGATATGTCTCATCCCTGGCATAGAGTGTTTCTAAAGATTTTTTTTACTTATGAATTTTTCAACAGAGAGAGACAGTAAAGAGGGAGACAGAAAGAAAGAGGGAGTGAAAGAATGGGTGAACCAAGCCTTCTTGCCACTTCAACCTCCAGATACATGTGCCAACTTGTGTATCTGGCTTTACATGTTTACAGGAGAAACAAACCAGTGTCATTGGGGCTTCCAGGCAAGGAACTAAAACAGTGAGCCATCTCTTCAGTCAAGATTTCTTTTTAAATTAATATCATTTGCCATCTAGAAGCATCTTTATCCACTCAAGTCACGACACTTAATATAAATACTTTATAAAATTCATATTTTAAACAGGCCTAAGAAGTAGTAGGTTACCAAATGCTTGTTTATATATCTTTAGTTTTGAACATTTTCTATTCTATTATGTAAAGAAATTAAGTTGGAACTGAGTTCAATGCTACTTACACAGATTTAGACTCTATTTTTAGTGATTTGTGTTTTGGAGAGAGCTAATAGTTAGTTGTTTTCTTCTTTCAGTGGTTACCCAATTGTCACAGCATAATTTAGTGAAAAAGCTTTTCTTCTTCAATGTGTGTTTTGGCATATGATTAAATACTTGAAAATTTACAGTTAGCCTTTCAAAAGAAACAAAAAACTGAATTAAAAAATTCAAAACAGACTATTATAGTGGAAGTCTATAAATGAAAAAACATACAAATAAAAAAAAACAAGCTGAAATGATTCTGGAAAAAAGAAATAAAGTAAGTCAAATAAAAAGCTCTGTGGAAATCCTTTCCAATACACTGCATCCTATGGAGGAAAGATAAAGACAAGGAAACAGAATTAATGCTTCAGTCAAAAGGTAAAGTCAAAATGTGTAAAGGAAATAAGTGGTTTGCAATATTAGAGTAGGACCAAATTTGCAAATTATGGACATAGAAAGAAAAGAACTTTTGACTAAAAGTACTGAATTTATTGAAAAAAGTTGTAAAAGAAAATTTCCCATATCTAGGAGAAAAGATGCTAGTGAGGTACAAGAGGGATATTAAATAATAAACATACCTTACACAAAAAGAAGCTACCCAGGTACTGCTATGGAAGAACTTTAAATATACAGAACTGAGAACTGGTACTGACAGCTCATGCTAGAAACTTTCAGTATTCAATAAAAGTGAGTCTGCCCAACGTGCGACGCTTCTCTCACCCAGCAGGAGTGGGGGCACAGTGCAGTTGACACATGACATGCTCGAGGAGTCAATCTGCATTCGTGCAATTCCATAGATATTCACACTTTTTATATTCCTGAATATTGCTTATTAGGTATAATGTTTAATTTCTCTGTAATTGTGAAAGTATTTTAAATCACTGGTTTTCAATCAGGTAAAACTTTTCTTCCTGTTTATACCATTATATGGCTATATTACAAAAATGGAGAAAGTTCATATAAATAACTTAAATCTCCATTTAAAGGTGCTGAAAAGACAAGAAAAGCCCATGTGCAAGATGGGAAAAAAATATCAAGGTTAAAGCAGAAATAAATGAGTTGAAAATAAAAGTAAGCATTTTAAAGTTGATAAACAAAAAGCTGGTTCTTTGAGAAATTGAAAAAGCATGATAAGACACTGATCAAATTGATCAAAAAAATAAAAGAATACTCAAATTAGCAAGTTTAAAACTGAAAGTTGAGGCATCACACCTGGTGCCCAAAAATTGGATGAATCATTTGCATATTTCAATAACTATATTTTACAAAATTGGACAACTGGGAACAAGAGGTGAATTTCTTGGTTTATATCACCTTCCAGAAGTAAATATAGAAATGGTAGGCTTCCTAGTCAAACATATTACTTCGAGTGAAATGGAAAAATAATTTAAAATCTTACAAAAATTACAACAAAAAATTCCAGACAGAATCATTTCTGAGTTCATCTAAGCATTTCAAGAATGAAAACCACTTCTCAAATAATCTCACACAAATGAAAAAGAGGAAATGTACCAAAATACATCTATGGAGCCAACATTACAGTAATTCCTAAATCTGACAGAGACCCAATAAAAATAACAAGTTATAAAGCTAGGTGTGATGGGACACACCTTTAATCTCAGCACTTGAGAGACAGAGGTAGGAAGATCACCATGAGTGCAAGGCCATTCTGACATTACATAGTGAATTCCAGGTCAACCTGGACTAGAGAGAAATCATACCTCAGGGGAAAAAAGTTATAGATTGATATCCTTAACTTAGATGGAAAAACACTCATTAGATGACTGAGACTATGTGGTGATTTTTTTTTTTTTTTCCTGTGATTGAGTAAGTTCACTGAGAATGATCTGTTCCAGGTTCAACCATTTTTCCTCAAATTTCATTGTGTCATTTTTTTTCTTACTGCTGTATAGAATTCCATTGTGTAGATATACCACATCTTAGTTATCCATTCTTCTAGTGATGGACTTACTTAGCAGTAAATATCCTGTTGTGATGCCCACACAAGTGCAATAGTGGCACACAGCCATGGTGGGGAACCAAATGCTCTTGATTTGGCTAACTGATCCCCTTAGTGGTATGAGACCCATAGCTGGAGTTGGGAAACCATATCCAAACATTAGCCCACTCTCCAATACTAAGCTACCATCAATCGTGGGCTACAAGAGGGCCTACACCTATTAAATTCTCTATAGAAAAAATAAGGGTTATCTCATTTGTCCTGGTGCTAACTTACTCTCTGTTGGATAATCTGCTTCTCTTTTTCAGATAGATGTAGATCCTAAGGGGAGAGCTACCGCATCATACCTCGAAAGGGCCCCTGCTGAAATTAAGGAAAATTGGCGAAACAAGCAAGGGTGCTGTTTTCCTAATGAGCCGGATACCAGCACAAGGGGAAGGAGACCAACACAGAAAAAAATCAACTCCTACCAAATCATAGAGCCAGAGCCTCCGAGGCCCCCAATACCTCATCACTGAAGCAGACTGAAAATGAACCCAACATGGCTCGGGGAAATTTTGTGAAAGAGGGGGCGGAAAGAATGTCAGAGCCACATGTTAGGTCATGATATGCAGAGACATTTATCTTACCCATAACTGTGGGATAACTCCACAATGCATGACCCATATGCCTCAACAAGGAGGGGCCATTGGGGAGGGGGTAGGCACGGATGAGCCTAATAATGGTACCAAACTGACTGTATTTGCTGAAAAGAAAACTAATAAATTTAATAAAAAAGAAGTGGATCACAAAGTGGTACAGATATTATGACAGTGATTAGTGAAAATATAAATATATAATATTTATATTATAATTAATAAAAAAATAATAAATAGTTGCCTGAATTTAAAAAATACTCAATATAATACAAACCACATTGAAATTCCCATCAAAAGTATCATATACCTTGATGAAGTAGATTACATCTCTGGACTGCCTCAGCATACACAATTCAACAAATATAATTTACCACCTACATAAACTTATGCACAACAATGACATGATGATATTAATTAATGCAAAACAGGACTTTTGCAAAATAAACCTTGCCTTCATGATCAAAACACTGAAGAGATTAGGAATAGACCATTTCTTATCATAAAACAGCTATTTATAATCTACCCTCTGTAGACCCTTAAATGCTTCTAACTGTTCCTCTGATCACTCTAAGACATATCACCGCACATCCACATACATAAGCCACCTCATCAACCAACCCTTTGCATATCCCCCAGGCCTAGTTCCTGGATACCCAAGACCCATACATCTCCCCACAACCTTCCCATTTTCTGCCACCAGTATCTGCCTACTAGCAACTCAGACAGGAAGCACAGGAAAATCTGTCAACTACCCTGTATCAGGGTATGCTCAAAATTCTGCTCAGCTGGGGCACAGTGGGATAAGGCACTGCTGCGATAGAAGAGATTCTGATCTCCAACCACAGCCCTGTATAAGCCACCAGCCCAGAGTTTCTGACACACTGGTAACCTCCACAGCCTGTACATTTGTGGATATCATACTAGCCCACTGCAAGAAGCTATAATTCAAACAAATAATTGCTTTCACCTTGAACAAAAACTTAATGGACAAAACTCAGAGAGACCTCAAAAGGGACATATATGAACTGAAGATGAGTCAACAAGTAGCCAAATCTCTATCTGAAATTAGACCTTAAAGAGAGAGAGAGAGAGAGAGAGAGAGAGAGAGAGAGAGAGAGAGAGAGAGAATGCAGGGTTGTATAATGCTGAAAAACATAACAGATAACAAAACTCCAATAGAAACTTCAAAAGCCTCTGTCGAAAACTTCAGTAACAGAGTCAACCCTGTACAGGACAGAAATTCCAGGCTTGAAGACAAGAGACATGAAATTGATCAGAAGTCCAAAGTCTTTGACAAGGTCAAAATATCATGTGAACAGAATATGAGGAAAAGGTAGGATACCCTAAAACAACCAAACATCTGGATAATGGGTATACCAGAATAGGAAGGATTTCAGACCAAAGGCATGGTAAAAATATTCAACAAAAATTTTGAGGACAACTTTCTCACCCTCTCTAAAGATAGGACCAGCTAGATAAAAGGAGATCACAGAACACCAAACAGTGTGGACCAAAGAAGAAACTCTCCAACACACATCATAGCTGAAACACTATACAATAAAAACAGAGAGTGCTAAAGTCAGCACAAGAACAACAACTCTTTACATAGATGTAAAACCTCATGAGAATTACCTTGGACTTTTCAGTATAAACCCTGAAAGCCAGAAGGGCTTGGAATGGAATACTTCAAAGTCTTTAAAAAAATTGCTTCCAGTGCAATTATACCCAGTGAAAATATTACTTACAAAAGATGATGAAAGGAAACCCTTCCATGATAAAAACCAGCTCTGAGCTGGAGAGGTGATTTAAAGGATAAGACATTTGCGTGCAAAGCCAAAGGACCTCGGTTCAATTCCCTAGGACCCAGGTAAGCCAGATGCAGAAGGTGGCATATGTGTCTGGAGTTCATTTGCAGTGGCTGGAAACCCTGGCAGTCCCATTCTCTCTCTTTACCTCTTTCTCTCTGTGTCTCCCTCTTTCCTTCGCTCACTCTCTTAAATAAATAAATAAGTAATTTACAAATCCAGCTCTATGACTATATGAACACAAATCCATATCTAGAAATAATAGGTGATGTATTACTCCACAAAGAAGAGTTGAACAACCAACCTCAAGAGCCTTCATGAGGAAGAACCTAATAACCTAAACTTGAGCAGACACGAGAGTGCCTCTGACGTCCAACACACAATTGGGTCAAAATGGTCAAATGAAATGAGCAGACCACCATGAAAATCAGAAAAAAAAAAATCCAAAATCTTTTGCCACTAGGAAAATGCAAATCAAAAACTGCATAGATTCCTTCCTACTGACCAGATCTCACGTCCAAAACAGAGTAGCTGTTTACCTGCACAGCCTGTGTGCCACTCTTCCACCCATGTGTACAAGTTGCTTGGTTGCCTGATTCTGTAGTTTTCAGGTTCCACTGCTCATTTACACTATTGATTACTCTCCCAACCCCACCCAGCCACTTGTATAACACATTCCAGCACTTATGAAAACTTGAAATGTGTGAAACGACTTCATTTTCAGTTCTAACATGATTTTCTTTTATTGGTTCACCAGAAAGTGACTTTATGTTTCTATAAAGAGATATAAATATATGAAAGATACTTAACCACTTATAAGTATGGACTTGCATTGGATTTTATATATTTTCATTAGTTATGTACACAGATTTTATACAGTCATGTTGACACCATTGTGAGCTTCCTCCCTGGCCTCCTCCTTCTGCAGCAACCCTCCTCATTGGGGAATATGGGTCATGCATTATGGAGTTAGCCAACAGTTATGAGTAACAGGCAATGTCTCTGTGAATTATGACCCAACATCTTGGTCTAACATTCTTTCTGCCCCTCTGCCACAAAGTTCCCTGAACTATGTTGGGTTGATTTTAGGTCTGCTTTAGTTGTGAGGTCTTGGGAGCCTCTATCTCTGATATCTGGTTGGTTATGAGTTGAGTGTACTCTGTGTCTATCTCCTTCACCTTTGTGCTGGGATCAGGTTCACCAAGAAAGCAGCACTCATGTGTATTTCCCTAGTGACTCTTAGTTTCAGCTGGAGCCCTTTGGTGAAGGGCTGGTTTTCTCCAAAGGATATGCCTCTATCTTAAAAAGATAAGCAAATTCTCCAATAGAGAGTAAAGTTAGCACTAGACAAATGGGATACCATCTCTTTAGAGAGAATTTAATAGGTGTAGGCCTTCTTTTAGCCCACAATTGATATGAACTTGAAGATGGTGAGTAGGCTCATTTTTGGATATGATTCTCAGCTCCAGATAGGGGTTCTGTTCCACTGATCAGATCAGTTAACCAAATCAAGAGCAGTTGGTTTTCCACCATGGCTTTGTCCACTATTGCACTTGTGTGAGCATCACATTAGGTTGTTGCTGAGTAGGTTAGACCATAAATTTCTTGGACATATGTTGGTCATTTTCCCCAGTCGCTCATGTGGCACCTCCTGGAGCTAAATAAGCTTACTGTCTCTGGACTGACTCACTTTTAGGTTCCAGCCAGGTCACTCCATGAGCATATGGCGTCTTCAGCAGTAGGGTATTACCACTAACTTTTGGTAGGTCATCAAGAACTTTGACAGAAATCTGTCTTCTTTTGGGAAAACTTGTAGGTCTGTCTGATAAACATCCCATTGTGGATGTTAACTACATACTCGTACTGGGAGCTACAGGTTAGTGACAAAGAAGAAAAGGATAGGTAATATGGAAGATATAGAGAGAAGAGGGAGAGAGAGAAAGAGAGAGAGGAGAATATTAAGGTCAGTTTTCATTATACCCTCTTCAGGGCCTTGTGATTTAGGTGTTTCCTCTAAGGGCATGATAAAGGTTCAACCATTTAGTCTGTCTTTTAGGATGCAGAATTTTATGGTACCATTGTCATTTGAGTCCCCCACCCCCAGACTTACTCCCCTCCCACCCCACCCAAGCTTTTGTCCAGTCCCCAAGATGCTTATTAGGTATGTCAGCATCTTGGGTAGATTCAGGTTGGGAGCCATAGATGAGTGAGACTATGAAATGATTATCTTTCTGTGATTGGGTGAGTTCACTGAGAATGATCTGTTCCAGGTTCAACCACTTTTCTTCACATTTCATTGTGGCATTTTTCCTTACTGTGGTGTAGAATTCCATCATGTAGATATACCACATCATAGTTATCCATTAATCTAATGATTGACATCTGGTTTGATTCGATCTCTTAGCTATTATAAATTGAGCAGCTATAAACATGATTGAGCATATCCGTCTGAACAGAGATATGGAGCTTTTAGGATAAATGCCCAGTTAGGGAATAACTATGTCTGTTGGTAACTCTATAGTCAAGTTTTTAGGAGTCTCCATATTGCTTTCCAAAGTGGTTGTACCATATTACATTCCCACCAACAGTAGATGACAGTTCCTATTTCTCCACACCCTCACCAGCATTTATTTTCATTTGATTTTTTAATGTTTTCTATCCTTACTGAGATATGGTGGAATCTCATAGTTATTTTTTTAAGTTGCATTTTCCTGATCATTAGGGATGATGAACATTTTCTTAAGTGTGTGTTTGCAATTTTTATTTCTTCCTCTGAAAACTGCCCAGTCCTTTGCCCCATTTTGAGTGGGTTGTTTGACTTTTTGTAGTTTACATTTTTAGTTCTTTGTAGAATCTAGAAATTAGTCCTCTGTGAATTGGATACCCAGCAAATATTTTTCCACTTCTGTGTGTAATCTATTTGCTCTGCTTTTTGTATGTTTGTGAAGAAACTTTTCAGCTTTATGAGTGATTGATTAAGTTCCTGAGCTACTTGGGTTTTGTTAAGGAAGTCTTTTACCATTCCTATATCCTATACCATTCCTCCTATTTTTTTTTCTTTCTTCCAGTAGTGGTTGCCTAGTTTCCAAACTTATATTGAGGTCTTTGATCCTTTTGGACTTGATTTTTGTGCATGGTCAGATGTGCGGGTCAAGTTTCAATTTCCTGCATATGGTTATCCAGTTTGTCCACCACCATTTTTTGAAAATGCTGTTCCAGTCTACATTGATAGGGCCTTTGTTAAATATCAAGTATCTGTAGCTTGTTTGTTTTTGTTTTTCAAGGTATGGTCTCACTCTATCTCAGGCTGACCTGGAATTCACTCTGTAGTCTCAGGGTGGCCTTGAACTCTCGGCGATCCTCCTACCTCTGCCCCACGAGTGCTGGGATTAAAGGCATGTGCCACCATGCCTGGCTGCAAGTATCTGTGGTTACTTGACCCAACATCTGGTTCTTGATTCTGTTCCATTGGTCTCTACTCCTGTTTTTTTTTTTTTTTTTTGAATATATTTTATTTACTTAATTCGACAGAGATAGAGAGAAACACATGGGCACACCAGGGCCTCTTGCTACTGCAAATGCACTCCAGATGCATGCACTCACCACTTTGTGCATCTGGGTTTACATTATACTCCTGTTTTATGCCAGTTCCATACTGCTTTTACTACTATGGCTTTGTAATATAATTTTAGATCAGGCATGGTGATGCCTCCAGAAGTGTGTCTTTTGCTGAGGACATGCTTGGATATCTAAGGTCTTCTGCCTTTCCATATGAATTTTGAGATCATTTTTACTATATCCTTGAAGAACAATGTTGGGATTTTGATTGGTATTGCATTGAATCTGTATATTGCCTTTGGTAAGACTGCCATTTTCATGATGTTAGTTCTACCTATCCAGGAACATGGGAGGTCATTCCATTTTATCAAATCCTCCTCAATTTCTGTTTTGAGTGGTTTTATGTGTTCGTTGTATAAATCTTTAACATCCTTGGTTAATGTTATTCCCAGTTATTTTATTTATTTTTTGTTGCTATTGAAAATGGGACAATGCCAGATGTATCTTTCTCTGTATCTTTGTATTTTGCATATTGAAAGGCTACTGATTTCTGTGCATTGATTTCATATTCTGCTACTTTGCTGAAGGAGTTAATCACCTATAAGAGGTTTGAGATGTAGGCTCTCAGGTCGCTGTGTACAGAATCATGTCGTCTGTAAAGAGCACTAATTTACTTCTTTTATCCCCTTTATTTCTTTCTCCTATCTTATTGCTTGAGCTATTTCTTCTAGTACTATAGTTTTTGATGCTCTATAAGCACATATGATGTTGTCTTTAGCAATCAGATCTTAACATTTTGATCTGGAGAAAATACCGTTATTTTAGGTGTATCATGGGTCTTCCTAACTGAAAGCTCGGTGTGAGGGCATGGTATTCCAGTTGCAGCATTCAGATTTACCAGCAACAGTCTATGGTTTTAGGTTGAAGTTTTCTCCACTCATAAATAGTCCTTCTGCCCAAAGTAGTCCCTCTTCTCTTATTGAAAAAAAATTTTGTTTTCAAAATAACTTTAATTTATTTATTTGGGAGAGAAAGAGTCAGAAAGAGGGAAAGAAAAGGAGAGAGATATAAGGGGTGCACCTGTGCATACAGCCACTGGATACAAACTCCAGACACTTGCACCCCGGGCACTTGCAGCACCTTGTGCATCTGGCTTATGTGGGTTCTGGGGAATTGAACCTGTATCCTTTGGTTTTGCAAGCAAGCACCTTAGCCACTAAGCCATCTCTCCAGCAACCAGTTTCACCTTTTAATTAGGTAGGTGAGATGAAGGATTCTATCATACTGATTCATGACATAATTGGGTTCATATCTCTTCTCCAACCTTCACTGTGCCCATTTTCTCCCCAGTACCTTTCCACCGCTGTAATCTGAACTTCCACTTGACTATCAGCTATCCCCTCCTCTCATACTACCTTGGTTTCCCTCACTCCAAACCTCAGTCTAGCTTCCCTACAAATATTACTGATGCTTGCTGCCACGTACAAACACATCAAACTATTCCATTTATTCCATTTTAGGATCTGCATATGAGAGAGAACATGCATTTGTATGTCTGAGCTTATGCTGTGAAACCTGCCTTACTATGATTTTTTCTCAAAGTTCATACATTTTCATGTAAATTTCTTTTTTGAAAAAAATTACTTATTTGGACATAGATAAATGATAATAGACGATAGATAGATAGATAGATAGATAGATAGATAGATAGATAGATAAAGTATGTGTAGATCAGATCCTCTTGCTACAGAAAACAAACTCCAGACACATGCACATCTGGCTTGATCTAGGTATTGTAGAATCAATCACAGTCCAGCAGGCTTTGTAACCTTTAAGTCATTTCCCAGGCTCTCTTTCATTAGTTCATTTTTTCAGTATGTATATGTATCATATCTTCATTATCCATTAATTAGTTGATTTAAGTATGGGGTGATTCTGTGCCCTGATAATGATGAAAAGAAAAGCTAAAACTCGACTGTGAAAGTGTCTCTAAAGTTAGGAGTCCTTAGGATACTTTCCCAGGATTGGAATATCTGGATCTGACTACAGATTTAGATTTATTTTTTATGTGTGTTTTTAAACCTATTTATTTTATTTTTTCTTTAGTCCCAAGTAATTTCAGCTATTTTTTCTTTCACTGTCTGTATTCCAACCATGACTGGCAGAGTAACAATTCTCCAAGTAACTTTGAATATTAGCAGAAAAGATACACCTGATAGGGAACCAAAACTTACATTCTTATAAACCAAATGAAACATATTTTTTAAGTCATAAAGTTTCTCAAGGGAGCTCCAAAACAGAAGTAGCACTCTTCATTCTCATATAGTCATAATGGAGACCCTTAAGTGCCTGTCTCCTCATTAAGTCTTCCCAAATTGTTGATAAAATCATGGAGCATACATACACTAGAAAATCTAAATTTCCTTGTTAAACAAATGGGTCAAAAGTGACTGTAACTTTCTGTTGGTATAACATAAAACCGCAAAGGATCTCAAGATGACACAAATTGTCTAAAGGTGCAACCAGGCAAGTAAAGATGAATGAGGCTTTGCAATACAGACCATCTGCAGGTCAACAGGGCAGCAACCTTAGGGTCCATGAATCCCAAGACATTCATTTTTCCATTTCGTCACAAGCGGCAAAATGCCATAGATGCTGCTGCAGACAGTGATACTGATGCCCGCAAAAATGGCAAGACAACTCCCAAAATGAAAGACTTCCAGCTGCAGAGCCCGTCTCTACTGACCCATCTCTCATTCAGCTTGCAGGGCATGGGCAGGAACTGTGAGAACGAGTGACTTCATCAGATGCTATTCCTTCAGGAACCCAACTCAGCCGTATGAACTGGCTCTAGGTCCAAAGGCTCACCTCTAGTCTGTTAAACTCCCAACTCCTCCAAATTTATTTTTCAACCGGTACTCTTCAGTCATCTTCTACAGTTGGTTTGATTGTCACCCCTCTTCTTATCTGACCCCAACCAATTAAACCCCAGTGCTTCTCAACTCTTCGGCTGCGGGCAATTTTCTCTCCGACTTCTGTGCACACGGGGCGGTCAGAACGATTTTGCCCAGGTCAGCTTTGACGGCGCTGACCCTCCCTCCGGTGGACAGGGAGCCGATGTTGACCATGAGCACTTCGTTCTTGGACAGCTTCTGGACCTCGGCCGCTTTCGTGTCTCCTTCGGTGAGCACGCCCTGCAGCCGCCTCAGCAGGAAGGAGATTTCCAGCTCGGTGACTATCTCGGGCAGAGCTCCCACGGCGCCCGGCACCTGTCCCACCATGCGGTCGGCGGGCACAGGGTGGGGTCGATCTTCGTTCCCACGCCGATCAGGCCTGCGGGGCCGCGTTCTGCAGGTCCTTGTGCTCGGCGAACAGCCACACGGTTTTGGAGAAGATGGGCCGGCAGCGCAGCTTCCCTCGGCTGTCTTTGGAGACAATGCCGGGCCTCACCCGATCTCCTGGCCCATCTTCAGCACCCCTCGCAGGATGCTGCACTTCGCGGCAGGGCTGGTTGACGTCGAACCAGCGGATGACGACGAGCCGCCTCCGACGTGAAGTCCCCGGGGGCACGGGGATCTTCTTGACTGTGTACTAGCAGACCCCTTCCGTGCTGTACTTCACTGGGCCGAGATGGGGAAGACCGGGGCCCCCTCTGCCGCCGTGCCTCGCACGAAGGCCAGGATCTGCTCGTACTGCACACGGGCCTGGCTCTCTCTCACCGGGTCGATCTTGTTCTGCAGGATCAGGATGTGCTTGAGCTTCACGATCTCGAAGGCCGCCAGGTGCTCCGAGGTCTGCGGCTGCGGGCCCCACTCGTTGCCCGCGATGAGGCAGAGGGCCGCGTCCATCACGGCTGCCCCGTTCAGCGTGGTGGCCATGAGGATGTCGTAGCCGGGGCAGCCCACGAAGGACACGTGCCGCACTGGCTGGAAGTTGCCTCGGTGCCAGGGATGTCGGCGGGGGCTCGGTGGGGAGCGGCGGCCCAGCCGCGGGCAGGCAGGTGCGCAGCTGGCAGATCTGGGCGTTGGCGTGGCCCAGCTTGGTGGCGATGCTCCTCTCCAGCTCGGTCGTGAAGCGCACTGTGTGCACGCCCGAAAGGGCCTTCACTGCCGTGGACTTGCCGTGCGCCGCGTGCCCGATGGTGCCAACGTTGATGGTGGCCTGCCAGCTGGTCACTTCGCCAGATGGCGGTGTCAGCTGGCTCACGTCCAGCGTGCACAGGTCCTGTCGGGACAGGTGCGGCTGCCTGAGGCTCCCTCTGGCCTGCCCTCGGCCATGTCGCCACGCCAGATTTATATTCAGGTATAGAGAGACCTCCAAAGTTATTTCCATCATGTGTATACAAGTTTTCACTCCCACCAGTAATGAATAAGGGCTCCTCTTTCCTCACACCCTTGGCATCATTTGATGTCATTTGATCTTTGGAAGTTAGCCGTTATAACCAGAGTGAGTAGCATAGGTCTCCTTGTCCTCCAAATAAACTCCATAAGATGGTGCCATTTTCTGTATCAGGCATTATTTGGACACTGAGGATTCAAAACAGGGTCATCTGATTTGAAGGCAAAATATATATTCTCAACAACCTTTGCATTGAGCCTTTTTTTTTTTTTTTTTGAGTCTCAAGTGATGTGGAATTCATTCTATTCACTTTGTAGTCTCAGGTTGGCCTAGAACTCACAGCAGTCCTACCTCCACATCCTAAGTGCTGTGATGAAAGGCATGTGCCAGCATGCATGGCTCCAAGGGCTCTTTTATCTTTATTCTAAGTTAGCTTTATTAGTGCCTTATAATGTTCCTCAGTTTTATTTACTCTTTTTTCATTCTTTTTTTTTCTTCCCATATTTCTTTTTTTTTTTTAATTTTTATTAACATTTTCCATGATTATAAAATATATCCCATGGTAATTCCCTCCGTCCCCACCCCCACAATTTACCATTTGAAATTCCATTCTCCATCATATTACCTCCCCATTACAATCATTGTAATTACATATATACAATATCAACCTATTAAGTATCCTCCTCCCTTCCTTTCTCCACCCTTTATGTCTCCTTTTCAACTTACTGGCCTCTGCTACTAAGTATTTTCATTCTCACGCAGAAGCCCAGTCATCTGTAGCTAGGATCCACATATGAGAGAGAACATGTGGCGCTTGGCTTTCTGGGCCTGGGTTACCTGACTTAGTATAATACTTTCCAGGTCCATCCATTTTTCTGCAAATTTCATAACTTCATTTTTCTTTATTGCTGAGTAGAACTCCATTGTATAAATGTGCCACATCTTCATTATCCACTCATCTGTTGAGGGACATCTAGGCTGGTTCCATTTCCCAGCTATTATAAATTGAGCAGCAATAGACATGGTTGAGCATGTACTTCTAAGGAAATGAGATGAGTCCTTTGGATATATGCCTAGGAGCGCTATAGCTGGGTCATATGGTAGATCAATCTCTAGCTGTTTTAGGAACCTCCACACTGTTTTCCACAATGGCTGGACCAGATTGCATTCCCACCAGCAGTGCAGAAGGGTTCCTTTTTTTCCACATCCCCGCCAACATTTATGATCATTTGTTTTCATGATGGTGGCCAATCTGACAGGAGTGAGATGGAATCTCAATGTAGTTTTAATCTGCATTTCCCTGATGACTAGTGACGTAGAACATTTTTTTTAGATGCTTATATGCCATTCATATTTCTTCCTTTGAGAACTCTCTATTTAGCTCCATAGCCCATTTTTTGATTGGCTTGTTTGATTCCTTATTATTTAACTTTTTGAGTTCTTTGTATATCCTAGATATTAATCCTCTATCAGATATATAGCTGGCGAAGATTTTTTCCCATTCTGTAGCTTGCTCTTTGCTTTTTTCACTGTGTCCTTTGCGGTGCAAAATCTTTGTAATTTCACTAGGTCCCAGTGGTTAATCTGTGGTTTTATTGCCTGAGCAATTGGGGTTGTATTCACAAAGTCTTTGCCAAGACCAATATGTTGAAGGGTTTCCCCTACTTTTTCCTCTAGCAGTTTCAAAGTTTCCGGTCTGATGTTAAGGTCTTTAATCCATTTGGACT
The DNA here is from genome assembly GCF_020740685.1 of Jaculus jaculus. Lineage (NCBI taxonomy): Eukaryota > Metazoa > Chordata > Mammalia > Rodentia > Dipodidae > Jaculus > Jaculus jaculus. The sequence continues at coordinate 1,519,452 of NW_025423491.1, forward strand.
TAATTCTTGTGCATGGCGAGAGAGAAGAATCTATTTTCATCCTTCTGCAGATATTTATCCAGTTTTCAAAACACCATTTGCTGAAGAGGCTGTCTCTTCTCCAATGAGTATTTTTGGCATTTTTATCGAATATCAGGTGGCTATAGCTACTTGGGCTTACATCTGGGTCCTCTATTCTGTTCCACTGATCTACATGTCTGTTTTTGTGCCAGTACCATGCTGTTTTTGTTACTATGGCTCTGTAGTATAGGTTAAAATCAGGTATGGTGATACCACCAGCCTCTTTTTTGTTGCTCAGTATTATTTTAGATATTCGAAGTTCTTTGTGATTCCAAATGAATTTTTGGATTGTTTTTTCTATTTCCATGAAGAAAGCCTTTGGAATTTTGATAGGGATTGCATTAAATGTGTAGATTGCTTTAGGTAAGATTGCCATTTTCACGATATTGATTCTTCCAATCCAGGAACAAGGGATGTTTCTCCACTTTCTAGTGTCTTCTGCAATTTCTCGCTTGAGTGTTTTAAAGTTCTCATTGTATAGATTCTTTACTTCCTTGGTTAGGTTTATTCCAAGGTATTTTTTTTTTTTTTTTTTTGATGCAATTGTGAATGGGAGTGATTCTCTGATTTCATCCTCTGTGTGTTTGTTGTTAGCATATATGAAGGCTACTGATTTCTGTGTATTTATTTTGTATCCTGCTACATTGCTGTAGGTTTTGATCAGCTCTAACAGCTTGCTAGTAGAGTCTTTAGGGACCTTTATGTATAGAATCATGTCATCTGCAAATAATGATAACTTGATTTCTTCCTTTCCAATTTGTATCCCTTTTATGTGTGTCTCTTGCCTTATTGCTATGGCTAAGACTTCCAAAACTATATTAAATAGAAGTGGGACAGTGGACACCCTTGTCTTGTTCCTGATTTTAGTGGAAAAGCTTCCAGTTTTTCCCCATTTAGTAATATGTTGGCTGTAGGCTTGTCATAAATAGCCTTTATTATATTGAGATATGTTCCTTCTATTCCCAGTCTCTGTAGGACTTTTATCATGAAGGGATGTTGGATTTTGTCAAATGCTCTCTCTGCATCTAATGAGATGATCATGTGATTTTTGTCCTTCAACCCGTTTATGTAATGTATTACATTTATAGATTTGCGTATGTTGAACCATCCCTGCATCTCTGGGATAAAGCCTACTTGGTCAGGGTGAATGATCGTTTTGATATACTCTTGTATTATGTTTGCCAATATTTTGTTGAGAATTTTTGCATCTATGTTCATGAGGGAGATTGGTCTGTAATTTTCTTTTTTTGTTCTATCTTTGCCTGGTTTTGGTATCAGGGTGATGCTGGCCTCATAGAAGGAGTTTGGTAGAATTCCTTCTTTTTCTATTTCCTGGAAAAGCTTAAGAAGCAATGGTGTTAGCTCTTCCTTAAATGTCTGGTAAAATTCAGCAGTGAATCCATCCGGGCCTGGGCTCTATTTAGTTGGGAGATTATTGATAACTGTTCGGATCTCCATGTTTGTTATAGGTCTATTTAAGTGATTAATCTCATTTTGATTTAATTTAGGTAGGCCATATAGATCAAGGAAATCATCCATTTCTTTCAGATTTTCATACTTTGTGGAGTATATGCTTTTATAGTATGTCCCTATGATTTTTTGAATTTCTCTGGAATCTGTTGTGATGTTACCTTTTTCATCTCTGATTTTATTAATTTGTGTCTCTTCTCTCTTTCTTTTGGTCAGATTTGCTAAGGGTTTATCAATCTTGTTTATCCTTTCAAAGAGCCAACTCTTTGTTTCATTAATTCTTTGGGTTGTTCTTTTTGTTTCTATTTCATTAATTTCTGCCCTAATCGTTATTATTTCTTCCCGTCTACTGATTTTTGGTTTGCCTTGTTCTTCTTTTTCTGAGGCTTTAAGGCGAAGCATTAGGTTGTTTACTTGCGACCTTTCTAATTTCTTAATATAGGCACTTAAGGCTATAAATTTACCTCTTAGAACTGCCTTCATTGTGTCCCAGAGATTTTGGTATGTTGTGTTCTCATTATCATTTGACTCTATAAATTTTTTGATTTCCTTTTTGATTTCGTCATTGACCCACTCATCATTTAGTAATGTATTGTTTAGTCTCATGATTTTGTGTATGCTCTATAGCCTTTCTTGCTACTGATTTGTAGTTTAATTCCATTGTGGTCAGATAGAATGCAAGGAATTATTTCAATTTTCCTGAATTTGTTAAGATTTGCTTTGTGTCCTAATATATGGTCTATTTTAGAGCATGTTCCATGTGCTGCTGAAAAGAATGTATATTCTGCAGCCTTTGGATGAAATGTCCTGTATATATCTGTTAGGTCCATTCCTTCTATGACCTCATTTAGTCCAGATGCCTCTCTGTTTATTCTTTCCCTGGATGACCTGTCAATTGATGAGAGTGGGGTGTTAAAGTCACCCACCACCACTGTGTTTGGTGTTATCTGTTACCTTAGTTCTAATAGTGTTTGTTTGACGAATTTGGGAGCCCCCATGTTAGGTGCATATATGTTTAGGATTGTAATGTCCTCCTGTTGAGGTGTGCCCTTAATCAATATAAAGTGACCTTCCTTATCTTTCTTGACTAACGTTGGACTAAAGTCTACCCTGTCTGATATTAGGATAGCAACCCCTGCTTGTTTTCTAGGCCCATTTGCTTGAAACACCGTCTTCCAACCTTTCACCCTAAGATAATATCTATCCTTTGTAGAAAGGTGAGTTTCTTGGAGACAACAAATTGTTGGATCCTGCTTTTTAACCCAGTCTGCAAATCTATGTCTTTTCATTGGGGCATTGAGACCCTTGATATTAAGAGATATTATTGAAAGGTGTGTATTTATGTTTGCCATTTTTTGTGTGTGTGTGTGTGTGTTACTGGTTCTACCTGTGCTCTCTTCTGTTAACTGGTATTTGAGTATAGCTTGTTTTTTCTAGGTTCCTTATATGTGTGCTTTTCCTTTTGTTCAGCATGGAGGATTCTATCAAGTATTTTCTGTAGAGCTGGTTTTGTCTTCAAATACTCCTTTAACCTGCTTTTGTCATGGAATGTCTTTATTTCTCCATCTATTTGAATGGATAACTTTGCAGGATAAAGTAACCTTGGTTGACAGTTGTTATCTTTCAGAACTTGGAATATATCACTCCAAGCCCTTCTGGCTTTAAAAGTTTGTGTTGAATAATCTGCTGTAATCCTGATGGGCTTGCTTTTGTAGGTGACTTGATTTTTCTCTCTAACTGCTTTGAATATTTTTTCTTTGGTGTGTGTGTTTCGAAGTTTGATTATAATATGGCAAGGAGAGGTTCTTTCTGCGATTTGTCTGGCTGGGGTTCTAAAGGCTTCTTGTATCTTCATTGGCACCTCTTTCCCAATTTGGGGGAAATTTTCTTCTCTGATTTTGTTGAAGATGCCTACTATGCCTCTGGAGTGGAGTTCTTCTCCTTCTACAATGCCCTGAATTCTTATATTGGACCTTTTCACAGTGTCCCGAATATCTTGAAATTCCCACTCATACTTTTCTATAAGTTTGTCTTTCTCTTTGTTGGACTGCATTAAGTCTGCCACCTGGTCTTCTAGCTTAGATATTCTGTCTCTCCCTCATCCATCTTACTGGTGAGATTTTCTACAGTTTTTTATTTCATTAACTGTGTTCTTCATTGCTAGTAATTCTGACTGGTTTTTCTTTATTATTTCTATTTCTCTATTTATGTCTTGTATTGCCTTCTTAATTTCATTAAATTGGTGTCCTGCCTCTTCTTTGATTCCTTTGATTTCCTCTTTCATTTCTTCTTTGATTGTTTTCATGTGTTCTTTGACCTCTTTGAACATATTTATAATTATTCTTTTGAACTCTTTCTCAGGCATTTCCTCTAACTCTTTCTCACTGGAGGACATTTCTGATGCATTAATACTTTTAGGTGGATTTATATCGTCTTGCTTTTTAGTGTTTCTTGTGTTATAATATATATATTTTTGCATCTTGGATTAAGTTAATGCTTGGATTTTCTAGCTAGCTGTGTATTCTTAGCTGTATCAATTGATTTGATGTAATATATTTTTAGGGTAGGACCTTAAGGTATTAGGTGTGGCTCTTAAGACTCTCAGAGTATCTACAAAGATGTTCTTAGGGGTTGAGTTTCCCTGCTATAGGAGTATTCAAGCAGGCTGAGTGGAATAAAATACAGGTAGATTCTAAAATTTAACTAAACACTGTACACATTCAATCAAAAACAGCCCCGAGTATGTATGCAAGAGTAGTTATTATAATGACCAGATCCTCTATCAACAAAGAGGTTTAGATTTCTGGTCTGTTGAGGGATCCAAGTCAGCTTGTGACCAAGTGAGACCCTTCCCTGGTGCAATCCCAGTTACCTTGTGTGATTTTGGTCTCACAGTCAAGTTGCTGCCTGGGTCGTCAGGCTGCTGTTCTGATTTCTGGAGCTGGGCACTTGCTTTTCCTACGGGGCAAACCGAGCCGCTGCTGCTGCCTCTGCTGCTGCCGTAGCTGCCACCGCTGGAACCACCACCGCTGCTGAAGCTGCCGCTGCCGTGTCCACTGCCGCTGCTCCCCCCGAAGCTGCTGCTGCGGGATCTGCCGCCGCTGCCGCTCATGGGTCCGCTGCTGCTGGGGCCGCTGGTACCGGTGCTGGGGCTGCTGATGTTGCTCCCGAACTCTGCTCCTGCTTGGGTCCCGTTTTCAGCCCAAGTTGGCGTGGCTGGGTCCCGGGCCGCTGCTCTGTTCGCTGGAGCTGGGTTCAGGCGGTGGGGGAGGGGAGGGAGCCGCGGCTTCTCTGGTTGTCTTGCTGTTCCACGTGTTCTTCTACCTCGCAGTTTGTTCCTCCGCTGCTCGCTGCCACTCTCCCCTCACGTTTCCCGAGTTGCGGAGAGCGCGGTGTGAGGGGAAAGTCCCGCACCTGGCTTTTCCTGCGGCTCGAGCTGAGTCTGGCGGCTTTCTGCTGTGCCGCGGCTGCGGCGGTTGGCCGAGCTTGCGGAGCCGCTTTTCCCGCCTGTGCAGGCTCTGGATGCTCTATAACTCTTCTACTTCTCCGCTGCCGCCTCAATTTCCTATACACCTCACTTTTTAGTAAAAGTGTGTATTTTGCTGAGTTTTTTTGGTCTTTTTCCCCCCTAGGCTGCTTTGGCGTGGTACCTACGCCGCCATCTTAACCGGAAGTCCCTCTTTTTTCATTCTTTATACACAACTGACATTTATTATGTCATAGTTTTGAAGGCTAGAAATCAGAGGTTAAAATATCAGAAGCATTGAATTCTCCCAAAGGTTCATCTCTCCTAGGCTTTTCCATGATCAACTTTTCCCTGTGCCTTCTTTGGTCTTTTCTGCATGTTCTTCTGCTTCTGAAATTTAGTGCAGCAAAGGAGGTGCTGGGAGCAATAATCTATCTTTCTTTAAAAAAAAAGAAGGGAGAGTAGTGATGAAAAACTTATTTTTTCCTAAATAATCCTATTTCACCACTTCTGAATTTAATTCAAAGTAGATATAATTAAAAGGTTCATACATGTGTCATCAGCATCTTTTAAAAACTATATAAAATAAATTAATGTCCACAAGACATTCTATTTTTTCAATTAATCTGGAAAGTTCTTATCTTACCCATAACTGTGCACTAACTCCACAATGCTCAACACATATACCTCAACAGGGAAGGGCCAATGGGGAGGGGGTAGGTCACAGATGAGCCTAATAATGGTACCAAACTGACTGTATTTGCTGAATACAAAACTAATTAATAAAAAAATGTAAGAAGGGAAAGTAGTGATGAAAAATTTATTTTTTCCTAAATAATCCAATTTACAACTTCTGAATTTAATTCAAAGCAGATATAATTAAAAGGTTCATACATGTGTCATCATCATCTTTTAACAAACTATATAAAATACATTAACATCAACAAGACATTCTATTTTTGCAATTAAACTGGAAAGTTCTTGATGAAAGAGTATATATATATATATATATATATATATATATATATATATATATATATATATATATATGTATGTGTGTATGTATATTAGGTATATAGTAGGAATTTTATTTTATAAAATAGGTTATATACTCTTTTCCCCTCACCCCATGTTCCTGTTACCCTGGGGCCCTCCTCACTAGGGTTTTGATGGTCACTGTGGGGTCATGAAAGACCTTAGTCAGTCCCTATGGGGTAGTGGGGGGAACCTGCCTCAGGGCATTTCTACCCATTCTGTGGCTCTTACAATCATTCTACTCCCTCTTCCTCTAGGGAGCTTATCTTTTATTTTATGAAATTCCTCAATTATGTGGACTGAGATGTTTCTTACATGGAATTATCAAAGAAAAAAGCATGTATTTAAAAGAATTTAAACGGAACCCTATTATGCAACTTTCAGAAGACTACAGTAGAGGGCTGAAGAGATTGGTCAGTGTGTGAGAGTGGTTCCTGTGAAGAATGAGTGCCCAAAGGGGCCTGACAGTGCCCCAGTTTGATTCCTTCAGCACCCACATTGACAGATGGGCATGGCCACACACTTTTGTATCCCTGGTCCTGTGGGGAGCAGATATCTAGGATTCCCTGAAGAAAGCTAATAAGGTATGAAATTAGGAAGCCACTCTATTTCAAGAATAAAAGCAGGTGGATGAACAATGGAGAGGGATACTGATGTTCTCAGGTGGCCTCTGAAGGTATGCCCATGGGGTGCTGCATCAGCACACATATATGAATATATCATACTTCTCTCTCTCTCTCTCCATACACTATGCAAAAGAAAAAGGAACAAGGCATGAAGAGTTCACAAGACTTAAATTTTTATTTCTATTTGTATAAAAATTCAACTATTTATGGTTTGATATGGCAGGATATATTTTTGGGAGTCTGTGATGGGTTGATGTCTTAGCTGGACTGTGCCACGGGATGGACAGGATGCTGGGATTATGCCTTATGAGTATGATTATGATGATGATGATGATGATGATGATGATGCATTGGGTAGTCTGTAGGTAAGACTGCACAGGATCCCGTTGTCTCAGGAAGCAGGCTTACTCTCCCTATCACGAGTGGCTGAGGGAGACGCTCCCCTGCTTAGCCTGATGGCAGCGCTACAACAGTCTCCAGCCTCACACTGGAATTTATGCCACTGGATTCCCTTGTTCTCAGGCCTTTGGACTCAGATTTAGTAATAGAACCCAATTTTCCTGAGTGGCCTGGCTGGAGGAGGTATCACAGGATTTATCAGTCTATAATACTGTAGGCAGATTCCACATAATGTCTGTCTGTCTACCTATCCATTTATGTATCTAATCCATTGGTTCACAATAGTCACAACATTTATATTCAGAGAAAGCAATTTTTAAAAAAATCTGTTTTTTTTTTCTCACTGCTAGGAACCGAACATAGGATCCATGCATGTATTTTTCCGCTGATTGATACTCCCAGCCCCATCTTAATTAGTTTAAGGATGCGTTAAGTACATGTACAGAACTATGAGGAAGGAGTTAAATTTTTAACTATGTAATCGTCAATACCTCTGAAGATTTTATTGGTGTATCAACTGTAAGTGTGCATTGAAAACTTTAAGTACACTTTAGAATGTGCAACATGTTTGTATTTTATATAAAAGCTTAATGGTAGGAATTGGACATCATTGAATTTTCATTTATTTATTTTTCGAGGTAGGATCTTCCTCTAGGCCAGGCTGATCTGGAATTCACTATTTAGTCTCAAGCTGGCCTTGAACTCACAATGAACCTCCTACCTCTGCCTCCCGAAGTGCAGGGATTAAAGGCATGCACCACCATGCTTGGCTAACATTACTGACTTTTAAAACTTTTTATTATTTTGTAAGATCCTATAGTACATATTTAAATATGGAAATTCAGATGATAAAAAGTTCTAAAATTCTAAATCAGCAAACTTTTTAGTTCATAATAAAACATCTCAAAAAAAAAAAATCAAACCTCATCCCTTAGTTCAACATCCACAGTAGGATGCTAAGGTTTGTGTTCCAATACATTAAGTCCCCAACTGTTATTAATTAGATTTTGTTTTTTCACATATGTTAAGGCAAAACTATACTCTTTAAACATTGTGTAACTGTGAGGTCTCATTGTCTCAAACTTGAACATAATCTTAAATTTCCAAAATTTAAATGTATAAATTTGTTATATAGGATGTATCCGATGACTAAGTTCATTCTAACACAATGTAAAGACTTTTATGTTGTTGGAAATGACTAGTTAGATTTAATCGTTTTAGCTCACATATAACAACCTCATCAAATAGTTTTTCTTTTTATCTAACAAAGAACTAGAATTCTGTAGTTACTGAAATAATAATCTAGTTGTGAACTCAATAAACAGGGTTGTTTACAGTTATATATGATGACATTCTGAAGTATTAAAACAAAAATTGAAAAAGTATTCTCCAAATAAATCTACCAGCTACATGTAAGACTGTCTCCAGCCTGTTTTGATCATTCATTTACTTATGCTTGTGCCAAAATCAAGTCTGTTAAAGGAACCTGAGAAGGGGGGATATAGAGTTACACATGATTTAAATAGTAGATTTTTCTGCATATCTGCCTAGCACAGTAGTTTCCATAAGGTAGACTGCCTCTGCCTTGTGACCACTGCTGGTCTGTGTGACAGGTGCTTTTCCAAGGAGATGCTTGATGAATAGTCTATATTCTAAAACACTACAATATTAATTAGTATTCCAATTTCTCCATTTGGTCTCTTGTCATAACTCTTTTTTTTTTTTTTGGTTTTTCGAGGTAGGGTCTCACTCTGGTCCAGGCTGACCTGGAATTAACCCTGTAGTCTCAGGGTGGCCTTGAACTCACGGCGATCCTCCTACCTCTGCCTCCCGAGTGCTGGGATTAAAGGCATGCGCCACCATGCCGAGCATAACTCTTTTTTTATATTATATGTCAATCTTTTTAGTTTACATAAAAGATAACAATATATAATTAGATACAACATAATCTTGAGGATATCATTGACTACTTTCCCCTAATTCCTATTCATGAGTAAATCTTATGCAAAACCATGTAACGAGAAGGCTCACTGTATGTGAAAGCTAACAAAGCATTTATTTCAATAGAATGAAAAAATTCGACAGGGGTTCAGGAAGCAAATGATTTTCAACCAAACCAGTAACTGAGTCTATTTAGTTGAATGTTGGATATTAACAGGAGAGCCATTGTAGTTGTACTAAATGCACGTACAAAATATAATTAAATGAAGACATCAATATATAAGGTTTACCTTCATTATTACACATTTCATTCTTTTCCACTAACCCAAACACATTAGAGAAAAACAAGTAACATGTATTTAATATGTATCATACAATATGTATAACAGGATATATATATATATATATATATATATATATATATATATATAATCATAAAATAAAGTTTTAAAAAGATTTTTTTAATTTAATTGAGAGACAGAAACAGAAAAACAGAAAGTGAGTAAGTATGACCACACTAGGGTCCTCCTGCCATTACAAACCTCTTGTGCGTATGGCTTTATGTGGGTACTAGGGAATCAAATCCAGACCATGGGGTTTTGCAAGAAAACAACTTTTAATTGCTAAACCATGAATCCAGCCCCTATAAAAGACTCTTAAGGTGACTTTCCTATTTACTCTTTTCTTCTTGTGGTAGGGTATCACTCTAGCCCAGGGTGACTTGGAATTTACTCTGCATTCAGTCTCGGGCTGGCCTGCAGCTCACAGTAATCCTCCTAGCTCAGCCGTTTGAGCACTGGGATGAAAGGCATTGCGCCACCATGTCGGCCCCATCATTAAGTCTTGTTGGATTTTTACTTCGGGGGTTTATGTGGAGTTCACACTGTACAGTTAAGATTATTCCAAATCTACTTTCCACTAACACTTCTTTACTCTATAGTAACAAAATATTCCTAATCCCTCCCATGCTTTGCATCACTGCTGTCATTTATTTTTCACATATGTACAATATTACATTAGCAAATACATTATCTTGAACAAACTGTTACCTGTCAGATCAGTTACGAATATGAAAATCATTTTATTGTACCCTTCATTTATTGTCTGAGTAACTCATTTGTTAAAATAGGTCAGAGTTTCTCACCTATATTTATTTTCCTCCCTTTAACAACAATTCTGGCAGGGTCCATCTACAAGAAAAAAATATAATTTGTCCAAGGAAGGCTTTATTTCACATTTGCTTTTGAATATTTTTTTTTCTTGATGTAGGGTCTTGCTTTTGGCTGAGCTAACTTGAAATTCATGATATAGTCTCAGGGTGGCCTTGAACTCATGACTGTCCTCCTAACTCTACTTCCAAAATGCTGGCATTAAAGGCATGCACCACCATACCTGACTTGAATAATTTTAGGGTACAAAATTCTGTGTTAATTTTTGTATCTCAACACTTGAAATATCATTCCATTCTTTTCTTGGTTGCATGACTTCTGAAGAAAATTCGTAATACAGTCACCTGTGTTCTTCTGTAGGAAAGGCACCCACTGCCCCATCTCTTGTATTCTTTTGATATTTCTTTTGCTCTATCTGTAATTTTTTGAAGTTCAAATATGATGTGTCCAGGTTTTGGTTTAAGAATATTTTTTTAATTGTTTCAGTACTTACAGTTTGCCATTATTCATATTCCTGGAGCTATAGCTTAGTGACATTAATTGAGGAGATTTGTTATGTCATCATTACCTCAAATGTTGCTCTTTTTCTTTCTTTTACTTTCTCTTTTTCCTCTACTTATGGGATTCCCATTACCTGTAACTCACATATTATATAGCTGCACAGAGCCTTCAGGTAATACATTTTCTTCAGTCTTTCTCTTTGCTTTTGAGATTGGAATTTTGTGTTATGCCCTCAAGCTGAGAGATTCTTTGTTGGCTGTGTGCAGCCTGTTAACAAGCCAAGCAAAGGCATTCAGTATTTGATCAATTGTTTTTTGTTCTTTAGTATTTTCCTTAAAATTTCCATGCATGAACTTGCATGTTGTCTGCATTTTCCATTAAACTTTTCAATACTGTTTTGCAATTCGTAATATTATAATTTCAGCATTCATACCATGTCTGAATTTTTTTTTCTGATGCTTATTCAGTTTCTGCTGTTTTCTGCCTCTTAACAGGTCTTGTACATGTTAGTGGTGTTTGTACAAGATAGACTAGGGAAAATGAACTCTGGCAAAAAAGAAAGCATTTAGACTGTCTTGGGAAGGTTTATGGGGAGGGACAGTGTTTTGTAGCTTAAAGCTGAGTGACAGTGTTTGGGGTGACCAAGATGGTGAACGTCCCCAGTGGGACAGGATGGCCGCAGTGCTGAGTGGGGCATCATGCTTCCTCTGGGGAGGTCAGGCTTTGTAGCCATAGGACTTTGAGAACAGAAGCTCAGACAGTCCATCCACCCTCTCACCTGTCACCACAAGCAAGAGGAAAGTTTCTCCAATGGTCATGGTGAGGCCCTCTTAGAGCTCCTGTATGAAGACTTACAAAGCACCCTGGTCCTGCATATGCACACCATGACTGGTCCCCTCTGGAGTTGTCAGCTCACACCTGTTCACACTCATCCACCAATAATGTGTCAGTTATGCTGCAGTTTTCTGTCCTGGCATGGGTTCATTTTTTTTTTTTTTTTTTGGTTTTTCGAGGTAGTGTCTCACTCTGGTCCAGGCTGACCTGGAATTAACTCTGTAGTCTCAGGGTGGCCTTGAACTCACGGCGATCCTCCTACCTCTGCCTCTCGAGTGCTGGGATTAAAGGCGTGCGCCACCATGCCCGGCCGAATTTTTAAGGAGGCTTCTGCTGGTGGCCTTTGCTTAGGCCAGCTGTGCTTTAATAGCCTGCTGGTCTTAGCTAATGGACTGCTGTTTTCTTGTTATCTCACTGCTTTGACAGATCATAAAAAAAAAAAAAAAACATGATGTTTTGCTCAGTTTTTAACTTCTTGCTGGGATAGAGTGATGGGTACTGCACTCCTCACTTGCCAGGTTGTTCTGCAAGGTTTTCATTTTGTCTTACTAATAAGAATGGAATATAATTTAAGTTCAACACACTGACCTTCCTACTCGTCAAAGTTTGAGAATAACTAGTCTAGCAAAATTATAGCACTGTGTGAAATTCTGTCAATTTACAAATGAAATGGCTTAGCAGCTTGCCATAGACAGGACATGCTCAGCACGGCAGAGGAGAGAAGGATCTTCCAAATCAAGGTTGAAGATTCAAGGTATTCAAGGAATCAAGTGTCTCTCTTTCTCAATCTCTTTCCCCTTTTGATTTGAAGGAAGAATTTCAAATAGTTCTATACTCAAGGTTCCTGAAGAATATTTTCTTCCTACTTCCCAGATTACTCCAAAGTAGCTGTGTTAGCATTGCAGTAAAGGGGCTAAATGACTTCATACCACCTGATGTTTGAAAATTAGCAATTCACAAAGAAGTTCACATACAGCACCTTACTCCTGGAATATTCAGAGCTTAGTGGGAACACCCTGCTTCTTATTAATATAAGTTACTTAATAACATCAGTCAACTTTTCTCTCAGACATGTGGAGGAAATTCAATCACAATGAAGAAAAAAAATATTTGCCTGGCATGGTGGTGTACACCTTTAGTCCTAGCACTCGGGAGGACTGAGGTAGGAAAATCAACGTGTGTTCAAGACCAGCCTGAGCTACACAGCAAGTTTCAGGTCAGGCTAGGCTAGAGTAAGACTCTGTTTTGAAAGAAAAAAAACAAAAAACAAAAAACAAAAACTTCTAGAAACACTCTACTCTGAAAAAAAGTGAGAATTAAACAGCCATTTTCACATAAACATAAGATATTAGCAGATTCTTCTTATTCCATTATAGTTGGGCTACAGTTTCATCAGATGAAGGTGAGTAAAAGGTTAGTGAAGTTTTTGTTTAAATAGAGCAAATATATTCATTATATTCCACCAGATGATGGAATATGTGTATATTTAAATACTTTATTTATTTGCAAGCAGAGAGAGATGGGTAGGGACGGGAAGGGTATGGGCATGCCAGGTTCTCTTGCCATTGCAAAAGAATTCCAGACACATACGCCAATGTGTGCTTCTGGCTTTATATGGGTACTGGGGAAATGAGCCCAGGTCATCAGGCTTTATTAGCAAGCACCTTAACTGCTGAGACCTCTCTCGAGCCCCTAATTTTATATATATACATACACACATACATATGTTTACATATTTATATATTAACAGTCTTAAAAACAGGAACATATACTCTGAAAGGAGAGAATTAAAGTGACAAGCTTTTAAAATTAAAAACAAAAACAGCCAGGTGTGGTGGCACATGTGTTTAATCCCAGCACTCAGGAGGTAGAAGTAGGAGGATTGCAGTTTGAGGCCACATTGAAACTACATAGTGAATTCCAGGTAAGCCTAGGCTACAGTGTTACCCTACCTCAAAAAACAAAAACAAAACAAAACAAAAATAATGCTTTAAGGGCTGGAGACATGGCTTAGCAATTAAAGTGCTTGCGTGTAAAGCCAAAAGACCCAAGTTTGAATTTCCCATGACCCATGTAAGCCTGATGCACAAGGTGGCACATGCCTCTGGAGTTCGTTTACAATGGCTAGATGCCCTGGTGTGCCCATTCTCTCTCTTTTCCTCTCTCTGTCTCTTTATATCTCTCTCTCAAATAAGTACATAAAATAAAAATAAAAAAAAAACAAACTCTTTGCATTAAAATAATTTCCCAAAGACTGAACAAGCTAAGTGTGGTACACACACACACACACACACACACACACACACACACACAATTATTTTTATTTTTTCGTGAGGAGGCAACAATGTCTTCTTGTGATAGACTCTGAAGGTAAATCTGGTCATGATTGTGAACACCTATAATCTAATCACTTAGGAGTCTGAAACTGTAGAAACACAATCCCAGGCATGCCAACTACATAGCAAGACTTGTCCCTGAAAATATATACAATTAAATAAAATAACAATAAGGCTGACAGCTCCACCTCAGATGCTAGCTCTAGCTGGCCATCAGTCACATACTCCCTGTGACTTCTGTACCCATGGCCGCCATCGAAGCTACCTGCCTCCCTCTGGGCTGATCGCTTCTCATTTGCCGCACACTGAGTCGTCATAATTAGTCCTCATGGTGAAGCCATCAAGGACCATAAAAATCAAGTTGGTCCCAAGAAAATCCATCCTCCCTCAGAGGAAGTAGAAGACAGTGAGGTTGAAGAAATGCCAGAAGATGACAGCAGTGGAGAGCATGTTGTCATTCCTCAGGAAAAAAAAGCCAAAAAGGCCACATCTCCAACAAAGAAGGTGGTGGCTCCCCAAACAAAAAAGGTTGCAGTTTCCACACCTTCCAGGAAAGCAGCTGTCACCCCAGGCACAAAGGCAGCTGCTGCACCAGCAAAGAAGGCAGTTACACCAGCCAAGGCAGCCCCATCGCCTGACAAGAAGGGAGCCTCACAAGTGAAAGCATTGGTAGCAGCCCCTGTCACACCAGCTGAGGGAGCAAAGAATGGCAAGCATGCCAAGAAGGAAGACAGTGATGATGAGGATGATGATGAAGAAGATAGTGAGGAAGAAGAGGAGGAGGAGGAACATGATTAAGAGAATAAATCTGAGCCAGCAGGGGTGAAAGCAGCAGCTGCTGCCCCTGCCTCAAAGGATGAAGAAGATGAGGAGGAGGAAGAGGAAGATGATCCTGAAAAGAAGCTATGGAGATTATACCAGCTAAAGGAAAGAAAGCTCCTGCAAAAAGTTATTCCTGTGAAAGCAAACAAAAATGTGGGTGAGGAGGAGCATGAAGATAATGAAGATGACAAGGAAGAGGAAGAAGAAGATTAGAAGGCAAAAGATGAGGAGGAAAAGCCTGTTAAAGAAACATCTCGAAAAAGAAAGAAGAAAATGCACAAACACAAACCAGCTCCTGAAGCCAAGAAACAGAAAGTGGAAGGTAATCAGAAAGTAGAAGGATCCAAACCAACCACATATTTCAACTTCTTTATTGAAACTGAATCTTCACAAATCTGTTGCTGAATTAAAAGTTGTCATCAGTAAACATTTTGCTAAAAATGATCTTGCTGGGAACTTTGGTTATGTAGATCTTTAATCTGCTGAAGACACAGAAAAAGCCTTGGAATTCACAGGTTTAAAGGTCTTTGGTAATGAAATTAAACTATAGATACCAAAAGGAAGAGACAGTAAGAAAGTTCAAGCTGCAAAAACACTTTGTCCAAAAACCTTTTTTTCAGCATCACTCAGGATTAACTAAAAGAGATGTTTGATGATGCCATTAAATCATATTAATCAGGATGGAAGAGTAAAGGGATTGCTTATATTGAATTTAAACAGAAGCAAATGCAGAGAAAATCTTGGAAGAAATGCAGGGGACAGATATTGATGGGTAATCTGCTTCCCTTCACTACACTGTAGAGAAAGGTCAAAGGCAAGAGAGAGCTGAGAAAATAGCACCTGGAGTGGTGAATAAAAAACATTAGTTTTAAGTAATCTCTCCTACAGTGCAACAGTAGAAACTCCTCAGGAAGTATTTGAGGCAACATTTATCAAAGTGCCCCAGAACCCTAATGGCAAATATAAAAGGATGCACTTAGAGAAATTGCTTCATTTGAAGATGCTGAAGAAGCTTTAAACTCCTGTACTAAACTGAAAGTTGAAGGTAGAGCAATCAGGCTGGAGTTACAAGGACCTAGAGGATCACCTAATGCAAGAAGTCAGCCTTCCAAGACACAGTTTGTGAAAAGTCTGTCTGAAAAGACCACTGAAGAGACCTTAAATAATCATTTGAGGGCTCTGCTCATGCAACAATAGTCATGGATCAGGAAACTGTGCCCTCCAAACGGTTTGGTTTTGCAGACTTCAACAGTGAGGAAGATGCCAAAGCTGCCAAGGAGGCCATGGAAGATGGTGAAATTGATGTAAACAAAGTTCCCTTGGACTGGGCCAAGCCTAAGGGATAAGGTGGCTTTGAGAGCCATGGTGGAGGCAGAGGAGACTTTGGAGGCAGAGGAGGCTTCAAAGGAGGCAAACAATGTGGAGGAGACTTTAAGCCACAAGGAAAGAAAACAAAATCTGAATAGTTCTTTCTGTGCCAGTCTTTCCCTCTTCCATTGGAAAGAAAGGACTCCGGGGTTAATATTTTGTAACCTGTTCAATGACAGAGCCTTCTGAGGACATTCCAAGATAGAATACAGTCCTATGGTCTACTTGGAATCCACATAGATAACATTTCAAGAGAGATTCCCCGTTTGTTTTGATTGGATATTCATAAAAAAGTTTTCAAAGAAATAAGTGATAGTGCTGACTCTTATCTGTAAGTTTTGAATTTTTTTAATCCCATGGACAAAATGATTATTTTCCCTAAAATAGGGATTTTTTTGTGTGTATATTGGGGTTGGAAAAGAATATTTTATCATAACTTTTTGCCTCAGTGACTTTAGGACAAATTAAAAGTCCTAAATTCTGGAAGAAAAAAAAAAAGGCTAATAGATTTAGTCTGGTTTTGAGCATGTAGTTACTAATAGCTGGTAAGGCATATGACACAGCTATTCTTTATAGATTTCCCTGATTACAATTTCATTTCTGTGGCTCAGAAGACTTACCACCATTCATGTTGCTATTCCAAGTATAACATTCTGAATTATACAGGCTATACCTAAACTTGTTCAAAATAGACACTACTTTAGGGTATTAAATAGATGCCCAAATCATTTTACCTCATTAATTTACCTGTCAATTTCTCCTTAACATAAAAAACCTTTTTCATTTATTATTATTTTTCATTTATTCTTTCTTTACATTTTTTTAAAAAAACCTTTTTATTAACAATCTATAATCTCATTATTAATCCAATACAACTTTGAGAGAAAATTAATATTCTATTTTTTTCAGTTTTTTGAGGTAGAGTCTCACTGTGGTCCATGCTGACCTGGAATTAACTAGGTAGTCCCAGTGTGGCCTGGAACTCTTGGCAATCCTCCTACCTCTGCCCCCAAGTGCTGGGATTAAAGGTGTGTACCACCACGCCCAGCTGAAAATTAATATTCTTTTTTTAAATTTTTTTATCTTTTTTTTAATTTTTAATTTTTTATTAACATTTTCCATGATTATAAAAAAATATCCCATGGTAATTCCCTCCCTCCCCACCCAAAATTAATATTCTTAAGAGAAAATTGAATGGGAGGAAGTACCAGAATGAAATGTTTGTATTTTCATCCAAGATGATTAAAAAAAAATTTGAATATACTGTTCACTGAAATTCAGCTGTGAGACATAACATATATGCAAAAATCATTATGTCCAAGATATGCAAAATTTAAAATACCACTTTTAAGATACACTGTATGAGCAGGTAAACCTTGAAACTTAAAATTTAATTCCATAGTTTAGATTTTAATTCTACTTTTATTAAAATCTTTTCAGCATTTAACAATGTATTTTTAAAAATTTTAAAAAAATTTTTTTAAATTTTTAAAAATTTTTACTAGTCTTAAAACAATGATTCTAATTTTATATCCAAGAAAAATAATTGCTATATGCTTCTACTGACTGTCCTTGATTATGAAACATTTTTTTAGAAAATAGTAATATTCTACTTAGACAATGCTAACATCAACATTTGTTAACATTCGTTTAATGAACATAACAATTACTTTCAGCAATCAACAAATATTACAACCAACTACAAGACAGACCATGGATTCTAGCTCACATTTTCTTCCTCACTTATCCCCAAGTGGATTTGCTCTATGTACAATGAATTGTAGAATAAAGAAATTACAAGCACGAACCAGTTTTTATAAATGCAGTTATAATTTTATTTTATATTCTTATTGTAATGTCTGCTTGTATCTGAAAGCTACAAAAATGAGTGTAGAAAAGACCTAACCAGTGCTCTCTTCCATCCTACACATGTGGAAAAGTGCTTTTGGGTGTGTGCCTCCTGCCCCCAGTCTGTTGCTATTTCTGTACCTAAATTTTGAGTTCTTACCTTTGCTCAGAAAGCACTGACCAATGGCTTAAATTACACTTCTGCTAGATAGTTTAAAGACCAGAAGATACCAATTATAGATTAAATTGCATGTTTAAGTAAGACATTGCTCCTCTTGCCATAACCAAGCAAGGATACAACTCAAAAATATTACATCATAATCCTATCGCTTACCCATTGTACTGATGTCACCCCCACACAAGAAACACTGTGACAGCTGGGAATATACATAGCTCATACGCTGAGGCTTTTAAACATTTTACTATGCTCAGATAATACCAAGTGCAAATATTCTCAAAATTCTAAAGAATTTTGTTGATAAAATTTTCTCAAGCCCACACGCCAGTTAAATATAATGAATAACCATTAGGGGATATGTTCATTATCTTATTTTTGTATCCATTATCATTTTTGCTGTTTTTCTTTTAGTATCAGTGCCAACACATGAAATTATATGTTACATCACTCATTATAAACAAAATATCAAAGAAATTTGGATAGTAAAATGTACATTTTAATCCTTTAAAAAAATGATCTCCATGCAACATAGAGAACTTAAGTGAACAAAATAAAGTTGGACACCAAGTCAAAGTTCAAAGTGGCAAAAGTACTTGAACAAAAAAGAAACCCCCAAACACCCATCTTACAGATTCAGTAAAATATGCAGTTTCTTTATATAATGCTACAGGGAGAATTTTTTAAAAACCAGAAAGCAGGTGCAGTGGCTCACACCTGTTACCCCAGCACTCAGGAGGCTGAGGCTGGAGCAAGTCTAGGTTAGCCAGGGCTACATAGCAAACAGACACTCCCAGAAAACTAGATAATGGTGAAACTGGTTTCTTCAAAGTCCTTATTTCATGGGAACCATTTACAGGGTGATGACACTTGTCACCTGAGGCTTCAAATGTGCCACCTGTGTCTCTGTCTCCAATCCCCGTGTGGTTGGATAGAACCAGCATTGTTTGAAAAAGACCAGTCCTGCTGACAATGGCAAAGGTATAAATAACTTGCCACTGCAACAAGCAACTATGCAGCTCAGTTGGTCTTCACCTCACTGCACTGATGGCCTCCCTAGAAATCTATGGAGACGGCTGCTGTCACACCAATGACCACCCTAAAAAATCCATGGGAACAGCTGCTGTCACACCAATGCCCACCCTAAAAAATCCATGGGAACAGCTGCTGTCACACTGATGGCCACCCTAAAACACCATAGGGAGGAATGCCATCACACTGATGTTCACCCTAGAAAACTCCTGCTACCTTCGAAGAAAGTGGTTGTGGAAGGGTACTCCAGAACCTGTTTCTTTCTGGGTCCACCAGAACAGCAGACAGACCACCATCTGCAAAGCCTGTGGCTGCCACAAGAACTAGGGGTACAGAGACCAGGCTGCAGCAGGCTGCACCGGCAAGGGAGCCCAGGTGCCCAAGTCCTCTCCTCACCCAACGTTATCAAGTCCTCCTCTCTTTACCCGGTGCTTCTAAATCCTCCTCACCTCAACCCCTCAATGCCTCACCTCCTCACCCCGTGCTCCCCCAAACCTCTTCCCCTCCTCTTCCCCCCCTAACTCCTGCATTCTGCCCCCACATCGTCTGGGCAGGCACTCACGAGAAGAAAGTGTCGTCCTCAAAGCCGCTGCTCAGCATCCAGAACATCGAGGATGGACCTGGACCGTGGTGGCAGGTCAGGCTCCTGGGAAATTAGCGCGGTGGGCTGGCCACCAGCCTCTTCTCTCCAGGAGGCTCTCCTGGCTGCAGAGATGGAGCCTGGTGCCAATCTGTGTCCCCATTGGTTGCTACACTCGTGATGTCACAAAGCTAGGCAGGGCAATGTGCTTCTGTGGCTTTTAAAGAAACACATTTAAAAAAAAAAAAAAAAAAAAAAAAAAAAGGTAATGACATACCCAAATAAAGGAGAAAAGTCATCGCTGAGCTTCAGGGAAAATAGGTTTATTAGTTCACTTAAAAAAAATAAAAAAACCTCAATTTTCTATTCTCCATGGAACATTTAGTTTTAAAACACAAATCTGCAACTCGAGCTTTTGGATCTGGGTTACCTGTCAGAGGGAAGCTTAGTGATAAGTACAATTAAAATGGATCATAATATTTTCATCGCTGTATGGATAAGGAACTTTAGGCATATTGAGTAATCTCTGGAGACTCATTCATGGCCAAAATGACAACCTATATTTATTTTCCCCAGACCATTAGTATATACTTCTTAAGAGGGTGATAGTACTTCCATAGTTTATAAGTTACGTAAAGAGTAAAAGGCAAAATATTTCAGAAACTGCAATCCCTTCATGAAATCACTAGCTAAATAAATGTATGCACCTCTACTGAAAACCTCACAGACCTGACTTTATACTGGCCACATCCATGTTCAGTCAAGGGCAACAGCTTGTTTAGAAAGAGAAAACGTGTATATGAAAATAAATATTTCATTATCAGACTTTATTCTACACTATTTACATTGAGTTCTTCATATTTTTCATTTTAAACAGAGATTAGAATTATGGTAGCTCCAGGACTATAATAAAGATGGCGATAAAAGCCCTGCATATATTGGCAACCCTATTGTGAGGACCTTCCATGACTGCTGTGAGCTACAGTCAGCATACAGACTCAATTATGTGAGGAGGGATGACAGCTCAGCACGGAGAGTAGAACTATTCACAGTAAAAAATAATAATAATAATAATAAAAATCAAAACAAAACCACCTCAGCCCAGCATGCTCAGTATGGATCACAGAGCTCGCTGTCATTCAGTTACCAGAAAAAGGCATTCTGTAGCATGTGGGTGGCTTTCTCTGTGAGGAACGGTGGCTGGTTTAGTAAGAGTAATATGGGAATTTTCGCTAGTTTCTGAGAAATTATTCCCCCATTCATGGGTACCGGTCAACTGGTCAGATCTACCCAAGTGTCATGATTTAAATATGAAGTGCTTTTCCCCAAGTCCCATGTGTGAGACTTAGAGACCAGAGGGAGGTGGTATTAGAGGGTGATTGGATCATGAGGATTGAAACTTAAGTGATGGATTAATTAATCCATGAGCTCATACCTGAATGGGCTATTAGTGGTTGGGGGGCCGATGAGAAGAAGTGGGTTACAGGAGGCCTGCTTTGGTCTTGTCCTTAGCCCCTTCCTGTTTCTGCCTCTTTCTTTCTAGATGCCTTGAAGTAAGCAGCTCTCCTCTGCCATGCCAGTCCCCTGTTCTTTTGCCTTGCCAAAGGCTTTCAAGTAATGGCACCAGGTAACCACGACTCACTGAACCCATGGCCAACCGAAGTCCTTTTAAGCTGTCAGGTAAGTTGTCCCAGCAGTGCACAGTGACTGACTCAGAGAGCATGTCATCTGACGCTATCAACACTGGCTCGGATCTGCTGACGTGTTTCAAAAGAGCACCTATCATAAACTTATCCCTAAGCAAAAAAAAAAAAAAAAAAACTACTTAATTTAATTTTCCAAACTTTTTTTTTTTTTCAGACAGTCTCAATATGTAGGCAAGGCTGGCCTGGAACTTGCTATGTAGCTCAGGCTGGCCTTGGACTTTTGATACTTTCTGCCTTGGCTTATCAAGTATTGGGGATATAGGGGTGAAAACCATACTTGGTAGAAGAGAACTTTAAAATATATATATGAGAGAAAGACATAGATGATGGTAGAGAGAGGGAGGGAGAGAAAGAGAGAAAAGGAGCTCCAGAGATCCCAGCGAATGCAAACACCAGATGCATGCACCACAATGTACATCTGTCTTACGTGGGCTCTGGGGAATTGAACCTAAGTCCTTAGGCCTCACAGGCAGTGCCTTAACTGCTAAGCCATTTCTCCAACCTAGAAGAAAACTTTTTAAGTAAACGCTTATTCATTTACATCTACCATGTTCATTCTGTAATTATTTAGAGTATTTTCTATGATGTCTGTTGCAGTCAGGCTTGCATTGCTGGCAGAATTCACCTAATCAAAAGCAACCTGTGGGGGAAAAATGGTTTATTATGGCTTACAGACTAGAGAGGAAGCTCCAGAATGGCAGGGGGAAAAGATAACATGGTCAGAGGGTGGACATCACTCCCTCGTCAACATCAGGTGGGTAACAGGAACAGGAGAGTGTGCCAAGCACTGGAAGGGGAAACTGGCTTCAATTCCAACAAGCCAGTCTCCAACAGCACACTGCCTCCAGGAGGCTTTAGTTTCCAATTGTCATTAGCTAAGGAGACTAGCATTTGGAATACCGAAGTTTATGGCGGACACCTGAATCAAACAACCACAATGTCTAAAATTTTTAGAGAGATGGAGGGAAGAAGTGAGGGGTAGAGAAAGAGAGAATGGGCAATCAGGGCATCTAGCCACTGCAAAAAATAAAAACCGCTAGAAGCATATGTCACCATGTGTATCTGGCTTACATGGGACCTGAATAATCAAACCTGGGTCCTTAGGCTTTGCAGGCAAGCACCTAAACCATTAAGCCATATCTCCAGCCTTAATTTTTTAAATAAAAATTTTAATTGTTCTTTATTTATTTGAGAGAGAGAGAAAGAGGCAGGGAGAGAAAGAGAGAGAGAATGGACATGCCTGGGCCACCAGCCACTGCAAACAAACCCCAGACATGTGCACCCCTTGTGCATCTGGCTTATGTGGGTCCTGGGGAATCGAACTTGGATCCTTTGGCTTTGCAGACAAGTGTCTTAACTACTAATCCATCTCTCCAGCACTATAGCCTTAATTTTTTATAAACATGAGATAATCAAAAGTGTTTCCATAATACATAGAAGGCACCTTAATTTTATAGCATCATTTATTAGTGTATTATTAGTTTGATCCCATTTTCATCAGTTAGAGTGAAAGGAATTATTTCATTTTTGCTATATTTGCTAAGATTTCTTTGTGTCCTAATATATGGTCTATTTTAGAGAATGTTTCACGTGTTGCTGAAAGAATGTGTATTCTTCAGCATTTGAGTGAAATGTCCTGTATATATCTGTTAGGTCCATTTGTTTTCATTTCATCCAGATGTATCTCTGTATATTTTTTGTTTTTGCTGGGATGGCCTGTCTATTGATGAGAACAGGGTATTGAAGTCACCCACTACAACTGCATTTGGTGTTATCTGTGACCTTAGTTCTAATAGTGTTTGTTTGATGAAATTTGGAGCTCCCATGTTAGGTGCATATATGTTTAGGATTGCAATGCCCTCCTGTTAGAGTGTTCCTTTAATCAATATAAAGTAACCTTTCTTATCTTTCCTAACTAATGTTGGTTCAATTATATCCTGTCAGATATTATGGTAATGACCCATGCTTGTTTCCTAGGCCCGTTTACTTGAAATACCATTTTCCATCTTTTCAACCTAAGATACTGTCCATCATTTGTTGAAAAGTGAGTGTCGTGGAGGCAAAAAATGGAAGGATTCTGCCTTCTAACTAAGTCTGCAAACCTGTGTCTTTTGGTTGGGGCACTGAAGTCATTAATATTAGGAGTTATTATTAAAAGGTATGTATTTATTTTTGCCATTTTTATTGCTTTGTGGTTCTTCCAGCTTTACTTTTGCTCTCTTGTATTAACTAGTATTTGAGTATGGTTTGCTTTTCCCAGGCTTCTTATATGTGTGTGTGTGTGTGTGTGTGTGTGTGTGTGTGTGTTTTTAATCTTTATTATGGAGGATCCTGTCATGAATTTTCTTTATAGGTGACTTTGTCTTCACATATTCCTTTAGCATTGCTTTTGTTGTGGAATGTCCTGATTTCTGTTTGAAAGGATAGGTTTGCAAGATAAAGTAACCTTTGTTGACAGTTGTTTTCTTACAGAACTTGGAATATATCAGTTCAAGCCCTTCTGACATTTGAAGACTGTTTTGAATAATCTACTGTTATCCTGATGGACTTGCCTTTGTATGTGACTTGATTTTTCTCTCTAACTGCTTTCTCTCTGTCTCCATAGATATGTACATGTATATATATATATATATATATATATATATATATATATATACATACATACATACATATATATAATTTTTTTGTGTTTTGTAGTTTAATTATATGACAGTGAGAAGTTCTTTCCTGATTTTGTCTGTTTCATGTTCTATAGGATTCCTATATCTGTATTAGCACCACTTCTCCTAATAGGGGAAGGCTTTCTTCTATGATTTTGTTGAAAATACCTGTTATGCCCTTGTAGTGAATTTCTTCTCCTTATACTATGCCCTGAATTCTAATCTTTCATCTCTTAATATTACCCTGAATGTCTTGAAATTCCCATGCATGCCTTATTAGTTTGTCCTTCTCTCTTTTGCATGTTTTAGGTCTGCCAGGTAGTCTTCTGGTTTAGATATGCTGACCTCTCCTTGATCCTTTTACTGGTGAGACTTTCTACAGATTTTTCAATTTGACTTACTCTGTTTCTCCTTTCTAGTATTTCTTATTGTTATTTTTATTATTTATATTTCCTTACCATATTTTGTATTTACCTGCTCAATCCATTAACTCAATTTCCTACGTTTTCTTGGGATATCTTCAGAAGTTGGTTTTCTTCTTTGATTCCTTTGAGCATAGATAAAATCATTTTTTTAAAAAATCCTTGTCAGGCATTTCATCTAAATACATTTCACTGTAGGTTATTTCTGGTGGACTTATAATGTTTGATGGGATTATATTTTATTGAAATTTTGTGTTTCTTGTATGATAATGTATAGGTTCTTGCATCTTGAGTTAATTTGATACTGGGGTTTTCTAATTATCTGTAGTGCTTGTAGCCTTGTAAATTTGACTGTATAAATCTTCAGGGTATGAGTTTAAGGTGTCAACAGTAGCTCTTATACTCCAAGGGAAAGAGCAGAAGTGACCCTAGGTTGTGGGCTTGTCTGATATTCAAGTATTGTAGTATACTCGGTGAAGCAACTTACTGGAAATTTTGAAAATTCAACTGAGCAATATAGACATTCAGTGGAAACCACCACAGAGTCCTTATACAAGTGTGAGTATCAAACTAAACAGTTGATCTAGTAGAGCCAAAGTCGGTAAGGGTGTGTGTTGCTCCACACCCTTAATCCCATCAACTAGGACATTGAGATTTCTAGACTGAAATGGGTTCCAAGTCAGCCTGGGTCCAGTCAGTCTCTGCCCCCAATAGTGAGAGAATAAAAGGACAAAGACCCTGAAAAACCAGGAAACATCAAAGGCAACAATAGGCAACACCAAAATATAGCCTTTTGAGAAGGATAAAGACTGCCAAGAATGTACCATTCAAATGTGATATATAACCTTTTCCGACATGAAAAGAAAAATAAGAACTTCCACTGCAAGCCTGTGTATCTGGCTTTGTATAAGTAGGCCCTACTACGTTTTGGGATGGCTTCCAATCTCACAAATGCTGAGTGCCCGCTATGACCCCTCTCAGTGCTGAGTGGCTGGGCGTGAATGAGTTCCCCAGACGCTCATGGCCCTGACCGCTGGAGGATGGGAGACTTTTCAGGGTGTCAGATTTGAGTCACACCAGAGCCGCCCAGCCGGCTTCATCTGTGTCCTCCTTTAGCAGCTCCTCAGCTGGTCTCTGATGGTCACTTTCAGGTTTCTTCGTTTCTTCGCTTTGTGAGGAGACTGATGTGAGTGAAAAATCGACTCTGTTTCTGCTCCTGCAGCTCTGTGCTGCTGGCTGGGCTGGTGCCTTGTCAGCATTCTGGCGATTTTCCCCCTTTATGGAAAATCTTGGTCTCTCCTGCTTCTCTGTGGTGGTTGATAATAACTCATACTCTCACTTTTCAGTAGAAGAGTGTATTTTGCTGTGTTTCTATTTATTTCTCTCCCGAGGCTGCTATGCTGCCACCTTACCCTGGTCGGTTGATTCTTAATGGCATGATCACTTTCTCTCTTTTTTTCACCCTGTATTTTATTGAATTCAAAACAGGAATTTATTCATTTTTGTGCAAAAGAAACTGGTCTTCGTGCAGAGAAGGGATTTATTATTGTAACAAATGGCCCTGAAGGCTAGATTTCAATGGTTATCATGCATGTGTAGGAATTCTTGCAAAATGAGAGCAATATATTCTACAAATGATTTCCAAATGTGGGCAGGTTTATGAATACTATATCTAACCATTGGTGATGTTGATATTAATTACAATGTCAACAAATAGCTACTTAAATCACCATATATTACATCTTACTTGGTAGTTTTCTATTTTGAAATCAATATCCTTCCTTCCCCAGCCCCCAGGTTTCAAACATTTGTGCTCATGACCCTTATTTATGATATAGTTATGAATTGCAGGCATGTAAGACATGCTCTATGTTATATATGGAGGAAAGGTGGAGAGTATGCAATTCAATGAGTTGAGATCCCAAAAATCAATTTTTGTTGGTCCATGTTGCCTCACAAAACCCATGGGAAAATGCCACTCTGCATATCTCGGCATTCTGTGTTGATTGGACTTGAAAAGATGCACAGTGGTGCTATTTGAGTCAGTAGTGACTATTTTCTGATCTAGTGGCAAAGAACATTCTGCTATATACAGCAGTTAATCTCTTTTATTTTTAAATTAGTTTTCTATTCAGCAAATACACGCAGTTTGGTACCATTATTAGGCTCATCCATGACCTACCCCTTCCCCATTGGCCCCTCCTTGTTGAGGTATATGGGTCGTGCATTGTGGAGTTAGTCCACAGTTATTGGTACGATAAATGTCTCTGCATATCATGACCCAACATGTGGCTATGACATTCTTTCCGCCCCCTCTTCCACAAAGTTTTCCTGAGCCATGTTGGGTTCATTTTTGGTCTGCTTCAGTGCTGAGGTGTTGGGGGCCTCTGAGGCTCTGGCTCTCTGATATGGTAGGAGTTGATTTTTCTCTGTGTTGGTCTCCTTCCCCATTGTGCTAGTATCCAGTTCATCAGGAAAACAGCATCCTTTCTTGTTTCACCAATTTTCCTTAGTTTCAGCCCGGGCCCTTTTGAGGTATGATGGGGTGGCTCTCTCCTTAGGATCTGCATCTATCTTAAAAAGAGAAGCAGATTCTCCAACGGAGAGTAAGTTAGCACCAGGACAAATGAGATAAGCCTTATTTTTTTTTAATAGAGAGTTTAATATGTGTAGGTCCTCTTGTAGCCCATGATTAGTGGTAGCTTGATATTGGAGAGTGGGCTTATGTTTGGATATGGTTCTGACTTGTTTCCCAGCTCCAGCTATGGGTCTCGTACCACTGAGGGGATCAGATGGCCAAATCAAGAGCAGTTGGTTCCCCACCATGGCTGTGTGCCACTATTGCACTTGTGTGGGCATCACAACAGGTTATTTGTTGCTAAGTAGGTTAGACCATGAGTTGCTTGGACAGATATTGGTCATTTCCCCCAGTCGCCCATGTAGCACCTTCTGGCACTAGACACACTGACTTATGTAGTACATAAAAGTGTAGTAAACATGTAAGTTGAAGGTCTCAAAATTAGGATTATTACATGGAAGTCATTGTCGAATAATGGGTAGTTTAAAATTTTGTGCTGGAGAATCATTAGTTGCTTCTTTAAGTGAAGAAATCAAAGAAAGTTTGCCTTGAGTATAAAATGAAAAGAAGCATGAGTACGAAGAACTTCTCGCTCTGAATGACAGTGCCACCTCATGGTTGGGTGAAAATTTTACTTTTATAGAAAGGCAAAAAGCTCATGTTGCATAGGGTTTGTTTATTCTCCTTTTCAACACAGGGTGATCATCTGCCAGACACAAAAATCATGGGGCTGAATAGCTGACAGTAAGACTTTCTTGGGGACTGTTCTGAAAACAAACTACATCTTGGCTCATAAGGTTGATGATGTATCAAGGGCTATCACATTTTCTAACTACTTAGAAGGAGAAGTAGGATGTCAGAGTTAGTCTACCTAAATCAATATGTCTTGCAAGAGACATAGTGTCTAGGATGTCATTGGCAATGCCATTTCCCCCCAGTAACAGGTCTCTGGATGAAAAAGACTGTACACTGAAGAGGTGCCTATTATGGCATAAAGAGATACCAACTTTATAAAAAGTGTACAGAACTGCCCAGAAGACGTTGAAAGTTGGGCCATGGGTTATTTAGTCTTGCTCCGTGGCTAGGATAGCCCATCATATCTTCCATTATCTAATCAAAAATGTCGTCTTTTTAAGTTACTTCTCTTTGCTAAGTCATCTCCTTATAAAGATTTATCATCTTGGGCATTCTGACCTTGTGTTGCATTACAGACATAGACATTTCAGAAACTAGAAAGCTAGCAAATTGCCCCTTCACCTATATTTCAGTCAAGTATGTGTCTGTTCTTGTTGGTCCATCATTGTTCTCCTGACCACTTCTGAAGTGGAGTTACTGTTGGATGTTAAAACTTCCCTGTATGTTCACCAATGTAAACATACTCTCCTGAGACTTTTAGCATGTTCCCTATTGATGTCACTGCCCAACTTATAATGCACATTGAAAGAAAAATACTTAATTAAAAATAAGTTTAGGTGCTTAGTACCAAACAAGATCTGGTTTAGCTGAAAATCCAGTACACTGACTACAGGGAATAATCATATAGACAGAAAGAAGACACTAGTGGATTATAAGAGCACCTAGCAAGAATTGAGAAGTCAGGTTACTTTCAGAAAACAAATACCAGGAAGGTAACATTTTTACTCAGTTATTTATTGGGAAAGGTGGTTGGCTTTATACTATACAAAGCAGGGTACTGCACAAAATGGGAAAGCTCAGATGAATGAGCATTCATATCAGTGCTGAGCTTGAGGGGTGGTGATACAGCTGGAGGAAGCTCAACCTGATGAAATAGGGACTACAGATTGTCCAAATCCACTTAGCCCTGGGCCAAGGCATGCACAAAATACTTAACTCATGCCTTCAGATTGAATTACTTTTAAAAGTATATGGTAAGTCAGAGTTTCATCTCACTAGTGGCACAGAAGTGTTCATAAAAACAAAGTGATTATTGTGACATACCAATTCATTAAATGAAAAAGCCCAACAGGACTTTTGTGCAACTATTACATAAAAGGCATGCATTTCTTTGTACTCTTGTGTGGAATCTGGGTTGGTACAATACTTTCAGAGGATGATTTTTTTAAAAATATATTATTGGGCTGGAGAGATGGCTTAGTGGTTAAGGCACTTGCCTGTGAAGCCTCTGGACCAGATTCAATTCCCTAGCACCCACATAAGCCAGAAGCACAAAGTGGCACAAGTGTCTGGAGTTTATTTACAATGGGTAGTGCCCCTGGCAGACCTATTTTCTCTCTATCCGCCTTTCTCTGTCTATCAAATAAATACATAAAAATATGACATTTATTTTTATTTAATTGAAAGAAAGAGAGAGAATTAATATGAATATGGGCATGTGCAGTTCTGTTTGCTGCTGCAAATGAACAAGATATATGCTCCTTTGTGCATTGGGATTTACATGGATATTGGAGAATTGAACTGTGGCCAGCAGGCTTTGAAAGCAAGCACCTTTAACTGCTGAGCTATCTCCGCAGTCAGAGGATACCTTTTGAAACATGTAAAATGTAACAAGGAACTTTATCTTAAAATTTTTAAGAGAATGATCATAGATATTTGCAAATATGCATAGGATATCTCAAAACATTACTTAAACATATAATAGAGGAAAAAGAAATGAATTATGGTATTCACCATCAGGATATTACACAGCTACTAGTACATTTGCACAAGCGGAATACTTTAGAACAAGTGTTGAGCACACAAGTCTTCTTTATATGAATGTTATTAAAGACTACTTCTATAGTCTATAATGGCATTCCTACTAATGGAATATAAATTCCTAAAAGTGGGATCACTAATGAGTAAAAGAACCATAAAGAATTCCACAGAAATAAATCTCATTCAAGGCTCCCTTACTGGAATCAGGCAAGTGACACACATATGGGCAAGGACTAGAGATGTGTCCCCATTTGGGCAACAGTTTTATTAAAGTCCTGTTTAACTCTTTTTTCAAGGTAGGCTCTCACTCTTGCCCAGGCTGACCTGAACTCATTCTGTAGCTGTACACTGGCCTCAAACTCACAGCAATCCTCCTACCTTATCATCCCAAGTGCTAATTATAAAGGTGTGTACCACCATTCCAGGTTTCCTTTTATCAAGGATTATCAATTCAAAAAAGTAAATGAATCTGTCTGAAAAGAACATATCTATATTCATGAAATGTACATCACAGATAGTTATCCATGGTGACATCTTAGTTGTCTTGGTAAGCTTTAAAATCAAAATGGTGTCAGATCCATTTTTGTAGTGTTTTCATACAGGTTAAACTTGAACTGATTCTCACTGATTCATTCCCTCTATAACATGCCTGGCATCCTCTCCCCCTGGTTCATCTACCTATTAGAAGAAGTACTTTACATCTAAGCAGAATCTGTGAACAGCGCATATTTCCAGTCAGAATCCAAAGTTTCTTTACAATGGCTGGATGACAATTTACCTTCTTGACTTCTTTACTTGATCTGAATGTCTGCTGAAAAAAAAGAACTGTTTTCAATTGGTTCAACTTCCTTTTACTCTTTTGACTGTTCTACCAAGGTGACTTGGTCTAAAAAGAGGGTATAATGTTGGTGTAACTTGGTGTAAGCTTGTTATAAACACTAGACCCTATGTTATGTTCTTTCTTTCTATGACAAAACTTGACAGCTTACAAGATGTAACTGGATGAAAATAAATACATTATAGTTATGCTATAATAAGAATTTTCCCCTTGGGTTTCAATAATACATTGTGCCTAGGAACTAAGATTCTCACTTAAAACATATAACATAGTATGGAGGCACTGCCATTACGAACTTGTCTAATCTAAGCTAATCTTGTGAGAGGGATTTTTATTCTTCTACTTTTATCTTAACATGCTATTATCAAAGATATACAAATATACAAAAATATAGAAATATACAAAAATATTCAAAAGGAGCACAATAAACCCTCTGCACCATGCCTTAATTTTCCTTAGTTATGAGTGTTATTCTTAGTCTATCAATTCCCACCTTCACATTTTTGGGTGGAAACACGGTAGTGTATGTTAAAGTAAATCCAAAATAGTGTACTATGTAGCATTTAGAAAGCATGTTGTTACCCTGAAATATTTTGGTAGTCATCTCAAATGGAGAATGGAAAACAACAATAATATAACTGTAATATTTTTTCAGGCCTGAAATATCATCAGCAATTTCTTAATGTCATTTCCATGGTCCATGTTTGATTTTTACTGTCTAAAGAGGTAGATGCATTTGTACAGCAGGATTGTCTTAATATGATACAAACAAGGAGCATATATAACATTTGGTTGGTAGGGATGTTAAGTCTCTGTCACTGACAGTCCACTATTCTTCCCCTTGTGACCATTTATTTATGAAGAAAGGAAATGATTTATGCTAGAAGCTTTTTTTTTTCACCTTTAGGATCTGGCTTAATTTTGACTCATGGTATCATTCAACATGTCTGCTTCTCACTAATCATTTGTGTAGACAGGTACAGAGAACTGTCTGCTTAGATAAAATTTCCTTTAATCAAAAACATATTACTGAGATGGGTGTGCTTATGCATACCTTTAACATCAGCACTAGGGATGCTCATGTAAGAGGATTACTGTGAGTTTGAGGCTGGCCTGGGCTACAGAGTGAGTTCAGGTCAGCCTGGGCAAGCCTAAGACCCTGTCTAACACCAACACATCACTGTCACCACCACCACAGACAACATTCATACTACTGATGTTGCCATATAATTCCTCTTACATTGTAGTAGAGTATGGTTTTATCATTGTCAGTGATGTTAAGATCAGTTGATCCAAGAACATGGACCAGTCCGACTCACTATGAAAGTCTTCATAAACCTTTCACTTAATGGTTCTATTAACATTATGCTTGTTTCTTGAATCTATTATTTCACTAGATGTATGAAAATGGCAATATTTTAAAATATGATTATTATTCTTGAATTTATTAGCTCTGGTTTTTCTACAATAAATAACTCGTTCTAGTCAACTACTTGGTAACTTAAATATAGCTGATATTAGTCATAAAGTGGTCTGATTTCTCAGTATTTAACAATTTTGTTTCAAGGGTGAACAAAAATGGATAATATGAGTATAGAGTATTTATATATTTAGTGTATTTTAACCCATAGTAAGGGCTTTCCTATTTTATGGTGAAAATTTTCAGCTTTGGATAGCAAATGGTCCAGCAGTGAAACATAGCAAGATGTTCTAGAGTCATCATGTCCAGTTCCTGTCCCTGATGTGAAATTAGGCATAGCCTGGATTCATTTGAATGATAGATGAAGTCAATAATACAAACACTGTAAGTGTTCCCTGTTGCTCATTTGCAAATTCTTCTGAGTGTTTCTAGAATGTAGAAAAGAAAATACTTTTGAAAAGAAAAATTAATGTGTATAACTGTTGATTACGATCAACCTAATTAGAACTTATGATTCTTAACATTTGTATTTTATATTTGCATACATTTTCTCTAACTTAAGCCTCAACAAGTTAATGAAAAGTACTTTGTTGTTTTTTCATAAGTATATATTCACTTCAGAACAATAAGATAACATTGCTACTAACAACAAGGTGTATTAATGTAGCTCAAATTTCATCATGGTCTTTTTGATGTTATAATTTATTCTGCAATGAATTATCAGAGCACTGTGTTCTAAGGCTGAAAAAATGACTCTATATGTAACCTTGATTGTATGTGACCACAATTACCATGTGCCCATGATTCTTATAGGACCACAGTCTCAGCTTGATACTTACTCATTTTCTTCAGTTAGTTAATTTTTTTTGTTGTTGTTTTTTAGGTCTTGCTCTATAATTAAACTATTTTAAAATTGTGATGCTCAGCATTTATGTTAGTGTGTGGGTCTGAACTTGGGTCCTCATGCTAACATAGCAAGCACTTTACCTACTGATCTAGCTCCCCAGCCTCCTCCTCTTCTTGTAAAGCCAACCATCCCAATGGATTATGGCCTCATTTAACCTTAACTACTTCCAAGAAGCTCCACCTTCAAATACCACTGTTGGGTTAAGTCTCCACCTCTTGATACCTCACAGTGGCATTATTTTTCAGCATGAGTTTTGGTGGGGACATCCAAAGTATATTCGTGGGACAGTATTCAGCCTATGACTAGAGTGTCACCTCAGTGAGATATTTTCCTGAAAACCATTTTTCATAATGCACTCATACCCCATGTTTAACATCTTCCTCTCTTCCTCTGTTTATATCTCTTTCCATCTCCTTTCTTCGCTCTGTCCTTTCTCTCTCCATCCTCCTTCCCTTTTTCTCTGTCTCTCTAGCTTTTTCTTATCTCTCATTAGCATGTGGTACACTAAGTAGGTGTTCTTTGTCTTTCTCTTTCACTAGGTCAACTCCATGAAGATAGGGATTATTATCCATTTTGTGCACTGCTATCATCCTGAATCATATAATAGTGCCTAACCTATGCCTCCTCGATTACATGTAGACTGATGAGGAGTATGTAGGTTTAGGATGGAGTTTGGAGCCAGGTGGCAGGGAGTCCTAGGGCTCAGCCAAGCTTGCTGCTGCATACTCCACAGGTTGTGTGTTTCATACCTGGGTGGTGTTATAGGGAGGTGGTGAAGCTAGTGAGAGGTCCCTGGACCACAAGAAAACGCTGAGCATCACAGCACATCTCTCAAATCCCAGCACTGGGGACACTGGGGTGGAGGAGCCCCAGGACTTGATGGGTGGTTAGTGTAGCTGAACTGGGCTCAGTGAGAGAACCTGTTTCCAAAACTAAGATGAAGAGTGATTGAGGAATATACCCAACATCAACCTTTGGCCTCCACATGCATATGTACACATGTGCGCGCGCACACACACACACACACACACACACACACACACACACACCAGCAGACTAGAGAACTGAGCCAAGATTTTCTGCCTCACCCTGTGCTGCCTTTCATTACATCATGGCCTAGCCAGAGGGCCCTTCTGAGATGCAGCCATCCGATCTTGAACTTCCCATATTTCAGACCTTCAAACTGAATAAACCACTGCTCTTTAAAAAAATAAATAAATAAAATAAAATAAAATTGTGATAGTAATTCAAGGTCAAAACTTAAAACATTATCACTCAGAAATACACATTGTCTTTCTTATCTCAGAGTGCTAGTTTCCCCTCTAATCCTTGGGTAACCATTTCCATTAGATTAGACATATCTTTCTACTGTTCCTTTCTGAAAGCACCAGCACCCATATCCCTTCTTGCTTACTGCATAAAGTTAGGTAACCCACACCCATTTTAAACCTTGATTTTTATCCACTGTAACTCTACTACAGTGTGACAATTTTCTTTTTCTATTTGAGAGTTGGATAGTAACATATTTTATAGTT
The DNA here is from genome assembly GCF_020740685.1 of Jaculus jaculus. Lineage (NCBI taxonomy): Eukaryota > Metazoa > Chordata > Mammalia > Rodentia > Dipodidae > Jaculus > Jaculus jaculus. The sequence goes on from NW_025423491.1 coordinate 1,553,856, forward strand.
TCATGACAAGTTTTCTTACCAATTCCTTATTGAAGAATGAGTTTCGAAAAAATCTTTTCACAGTGTTTTAATAAGGAAGAACATGCATTTCTTATTTCTGTGTTTCATTATCCATATGGAAGTCAGTAAATGAATTAGAACATAGTTCACATGCTTACTGTTTAAATTCTTGAGCTAAGCTGAGAGCAACACATGGCTGAATAGGAGCCACTGTCTACTCAGCTAAGGCTCCTAAGGACCATTGTCTACACAGCAAGACATGTAGATACAATTACAAACTCAGCTAAAATGCCTAAAGACCCTAGTCTACATAGCTGAGGCTCCTAATGATCACTGTCTACTCAACTGAGGTACATAAATATCTGGGGATAATGGCTGAATTTACATTCAATAAGCAGTGGTCTAAAATAAGTTGAGAAGATGCTGGAATTGTTTGCATCAAGGTAACTTTTGCATCCTTCAAGTTCTAACCTGAAATAGTCAAGTAGTGCTATTTATTATTTTATTTTACTTTTGGGGTTTTTGAGGTAGGGTCTCACTCTAGCCCAGACTGACCTGGAATTCACTATGTAGTCTCAGGGTGGCCTCAAACTCATGGTGATCCTCCTACATCTGTCTCTCACGTGCTGGAGTTAAAGGTGTGTGCCACCATGCCCAGCCAAGTAGTGCTATTTATTGAGATAAATATAGAAGTTGACATTTCAATAGAAATTACTATTTTCATAAGTTTTAATCTCAAGTTTTTTCCCCTCTCCCCTTCTGTTTCTTGGGACTGTGCCCTGTACATGAAACAGCTTTGGCCACCAAGTTGGGCATCAAGCTGGGATGAACAAAGGCCTTCCATTTGTTTTGCCCCTGACTTAATATAAAAAAAAACACCACTAATGAGGTGTTTCTTTGCCCATGGTCAGGGTGTCTTATCTCAAGTTTTGGTACTCACAAATTATAATTGTGTAGTCTTGTGCAAGTCTTTTTTTCTTTTTAACAGGTGAGAACACCCCTCTCAGGATGTGACCTTCACAGCTGCCACATGCAATATCACCATTACTAGAGGAACACATTTTTCTATATTAATTTCAGGCATAGCCAGAGTGCCACAAAGCAGCCACAGATCTATCAGTGTTAGAGTGAAACTCCTCTAGATTTTAATTATGCAAGTACCAAGCATTTGAAATGTGTGATTCTTTGTCCAGCTAATGTATTAATAGTAACATCTATCAATAGATAGTATTTAAAATTTCACATTTATGAATGTTACTATAGCAGAGAAAAATTAAAATGTATACTGACCTCAGTGTAAATATGAAATCATCATTTTGGGGCATAGGTCCTCATTAGTTTTGCTAGTATTACTTCACTATCATGAATTTTTAACCAGCAGATTTTATTTCTGACTTTAGGGTGATGTCTCCTTTGTATCTGCTGCTGGATTTCTTGGCTGTTTTGTAAACATAGTCTCTCATTTGGATTTGCAGAGTACATATTTAGTATTAAATGCCAGAGGTAAACTCACAAACAGGACTCACCTCTAAAGCATGTTGTGTTTGTAGGTTTAAATTTGAAAGTATAACCAGTGCCTAATACAATTACATGTATTATCATAGAAGCCAATCAAATGCTTATTAGAAAAGCACTGTAGAAATTATAAAGGATAGAAGGAGAAAAATTAGAGAAAACAGAATATTATCTTTGTCTTCTTAAAAATTCACTTCAGAGCTAACAAGGTGACAGGGAAGATTGGAGAAAGCTAGTTTTCTGACTTACCATATGAAAATGAACCAACAGAGCGATCATCTTTTAATACTGAAACCATTCTTTGTGACAGTGATATTTAAATTAGAAATTGGAAGATGCATAGATTTACATTTTCAGGTTTCTAATAGAATGTCCACAAGTGCAAGTGTCAGGCATGACCTTATCATCTTAGGAAGCATGCCAACAATATATTATAAATATACTACATTATTTTAAATTCAGTATCTTAAGTTATATAAGACATTTAAAATTTCTATTCCAATTTTAAGATAAAGAGACACATGATTTTAGACTCGTTATATTTTATATACTCACATTAATGCATACAAAGCACCTTATAATTAAATGTCAGCTTCAGGGTACATAATAAAGACAATAAAGTTACTTGAAGTAGGGTGTCACAGCACAGACCTGTAATCCTAGCTATTTGGAGTCTGAGGCATAAGAACCATAAGTTCAAAGCCAGCCTGGCCTACAGGATGTGCTCAAGGATAGTTTGAGTAAATTACTGAGACCCTGTCTCAAAATATAAATATGCCCTGGGATGCAAATCTGAACCTCACACTTGACCAGTAAGAGCTTTATTAATAAATCTATTTCACCCTGTCTCACAATCCTAATATTTTAGCCATGTTCATATAGTCCATGCATCTGGAGAGCTCCAGAACACATACGAAAAACTCTTCTTAGCTGGAACAGGGTCTGTCCAGTAGTCTTCTGGAATCTTGTTACAAGTATGGAGTCAAGAAGGAAGTTGAGGCCCTTGACCGAAGTGTCTCTCACAGCAACCCCATGGATGGGGTCCAGCACTTCAAATTAAGCTGCTTACCACATCATAGTAATTAAAAGGACAATTTCAGTGTGATTATTCCATAATATTTTAGTTAGTGAAAAGCTCTCACCTCTCCTGAATCCTCCCTGACATTGAAGACCACACACAATGCCATGCTTTCTTGATGCCTTCCCTTGTTCCTTCTTTTATGACTCACCTGTCCCTAGCCTACTCTGCCTGGCCATGATAGTAGTTTCTGTTTGAGTGGCAGCTTCATCTACCCCATTAGAGGGGACGTAGTCTATGCTACTCCAAAGCTTACTGGAGGGTTCTATGCTATGTAAAACAGTCAATATACATTTGTCAAATAATTGATAATTAAAAGACATTGAATTATAAGCTTTCCTAACTTAAAAATTAAATGTCTCTAAGTTTTACTTTTAAGAGGTCTGGGCTAAACTGTGTCTACTACTTATAAGCTGTTGTGACCTTGGCAAATGATTCAGGCTGTGCTGGGCTCAGCCTTCTTGTCTGTGCTATGTATGATGTTAAAAATGACCTAACCATCAGAGGAAGGGCAAGAGCTTCCCTCTCTCTCTTACTCCAGTCACATATTTGAGCACACTCAATGTGTCAGCCACTGTTCCACACACCGTGAATAGAAAGGGAATTCAGTTTCCTCTCTCATGGAACTTATATTTTAATTAGTAATTAAATAAGCAGTAGTATGATATTATGGTAAACAGTGGGGCAGAAGGCCAGAATGGAGCAGGGGAGCTAGCTCAGGTGGGGTAAACAGGGAAGAACTCTCTGACATGGTGACACACCAGCCGAGAAGGACTACAAGATGAGCAACCCTGAGGACCTGGGTGATATGGCTGTGCTCAGGACAATGTTGGGACTACTAAAAGCACACACAAAGGATAGCTACCACAGTAATGCACTTAGTGCTAATTTCATTCTAGTACTGAAGACACTGAAGCCTGCAACCTGTCTGAGTTTAACCTGTCTCACAGGTCTGTGGTGTGCAGCACATGTGGATCACTGCAACAGGGGACTGGGAGAGGAAGCAGCGAAGGGCAGGCTGCACACTTCTTTGAGAATGCATAACAGGCCTCACTCAACTGCAGGAGCGCAGGACAGAGGGTCCACACTGACACATGGGCAGCTGCAGATGGAGTAGGAAGCACTGCTCTCCTGTCATAGCTGCCAGCATCCAGTGACTAGAGACAAAGTTTTGCCACTTCCTGATGGGTGTCTGCTGGCTAATCTACCCAGAGTGATTTAAAAAAAAAATAAAAAACATTCTTTTACTTTCTTCCTTCCTCCCTCCCACTCTTCCTTCATTCCTTCCTCCCTCCTTCCCTCACTCATAACTATCTATCTATCTGTCTGTCTGTCTATCTTTCTATCTTCCTATCTGTCTATCTATCATCTATCATCATCTATCTATCTACATGAAGCTATGAGCAGAGACAGAGAATGAAAATGAATGTGGCAGACCAGGGTCTCTTGCAGCTGCAAACAAATTCCAGATGCATGTGCCACTTTGTACATCTGGCTTAATGTGGGTACTGGGGAACTGAACCTAGGTTGGCAGGCTTTGTAAGCAAGCACCTTTAGCCATTGAGCCATCACCCCAGCCCTTTAACCTTTTTTGTTTGTTTGATTGATTGATTTTTGAGGTGTGGTTTCACTCTAGCCCAAGCTGACATGGAACTCACTAGGTCAGGAACTCATGGGGATCCTCCTACTTCTGCCTCACAAGTGCTGGAAATTAAGGCACGCACCACCACACGTAGCCTCAAACCATTTTTTTAAGAGAATGTACTTGGCCTAGTGCACAGAAATCATTGTTCTGGTACTTATTTGCAGTGCGTTTCTAGTGGCGACCATCATAGAAGCTGTTTTTCATGGAGCTATTCTGGAAAGAGTGAAAGGAGCAGCAACAGCAAGTTGCACTGAAGGCACCCTGTGGTAAGGACTTCACAGGAGTTACATCATTTACCTTAATAGATAGGGATGTCACTACTTTTCTCATTGTAAGGATGAGAAAACGAAGGTGATAATTAACTTGGCCAAGGTCACATGGCCAGTTGGTGGCAGAAATGGCATCTAGTCCTTGAACTGTGATCTAGTCATTATTTCCCAGTCATTGATATGAAACAATGATTTTTTCCACCACTCCATCCATTTCCAACAAGTAACACACTCACCCAGTATTGGATTTACTCTTCATCTTAATGTGTATTCATTCAAGAAAATGTCATACAGCTCTCATATTTAGAGGTGATGTGCCACATATGCTGTTGTTCTCCCAGCATTATCCTGATCTGGATTATAGGATGGTCTTTTCACACTCTTCCACTGAATCTGACTGTCATGCCATCCCACTCTATGGCCTACTGCTTTATGCCAGTTCAACCCTGGAAACCTGGATAGTTGAGTTCAGTTTTAACAATGATAAGAAATAATAACTCCAACAGAGCTATAGCTCTTGGAAGTTTCCTTATTGAACAAGTTGAGGAGAAAAGTATAAGCCAACAAACACCAGATCAGAGGGTCCAAACAGAAGATGCTGCCACTGCTGTTTCTGTCCCTTTTAATTCCAGAACTCATATTGATTCTAAATAAAATTCTGTAGATGAAGAGCTATATGTTTCTAAGGAACTCACAGTGAATGCTGCCTGCCAGCCCTCTACAAACACCCCATAACCACACACAACTTGCCTGTCAGGAGAGCTAATGCAGACATCTCAGGGAGCACCACATTTGTCACTGTGGCTCATATCAAAGATACCCAGCTCTCTTTTCTTAGCACACAAGAGGAAGATATGTAACTCAAGGGCTGGAGAGATGGCTTAGTGGTTAGGCACTTGCCTGTGAAGCCTAAGGACCCTGGTTCAAGGCTCAATTCCCCAGGACCCACATTAGCCAGATGCACAAGGGGGTGCATGCATCTGGAGTTCATTTGCAGTGGCTAGAGGCCCTGACATGCCCATTATCTTTCTCTCTCTCTCTCTCTCCCCCCATCCCTCCCTTCTTCTTTTTCTCTGTCTGTCTATCTCAAATAAATAAATAATAAACAAGAAAGATATGTAATTCAATGCTCAATTTACCCTTGTCTCCCAGGAGATTATTTTCCCTTGCTAAATGATAGAAACTAAGTCATTAATCAACCCACTAGCCATCATTCAAACCCAGAAAAATAAATAAAAGCTTTCATCATAACCACCTTCCTCATTGTAGTGGTCATTCACATTAATTTTAATGTAATTTTGCTATTCTTTTATGATGAGCTCATAAATCACTACTCATGTGTTGCTGGCTGGCCTTCTAAAATCTAAACTAATGCTTTTTGCTCTGATCCTATGCATAGTTACTTGGTTCTCCTATCTTTAATATCTCTCATCCTCAATACCCTTTCTATATAACTAATACCCATGTCTGCCCATGCCTGTTTTCTAAAGCCTTTATATAAATCTCTGTAAATATGTAGTGTAGATATAATAAATGTAGGTATAATAAACATACTATGTACATGATAAACTACAGGTATTCATATAAAATAATATCTCATAAATCCATATTGACATTTAGGTTCAAACACAAAGACATCTTTATGATTTTACAAAAAAATATAATACATATATTAAGGCTATGTTTATTTAACTTAGGAAAATAGGGTTGGAGAGATGGCTTAGTGGTTAAGAGCTTGCCTGTGAAACCTAAGAACCCTGGTTTGAGGCTAGATTCCTCTGTAACTATGTAAGCCAGATGCACACAAGGTAGCAAATGCATTTGGAGTTCATTTGCAATTGCCAGGAGGCCCTAGTGTGTTCTCTCTTTCTTTCTCTTTGTCTCTCTCTTTCTCTCTGTCTGTCTCCATCCAATTAAAAAAATAAAAAGATAAAAATAAATTAGGAAAATATGTATCTTGAATACTGGCCAGTTAAAATATAAATACTTTAAAGTTTAAGGCATGGTACATACCCTAAAGCACCAAGACACAGTCAGGAAAATGTTTGTGTTTTTTACCTAGCACAACCATCTTGTGTGTGCGTCTTATTTATTTTTGTGCTACTGAGGGCAAAACCCAGGGCCTAGCACCTTCTATGCAATCTCTCTACCAATGAGCTATATCCCTATCCTAGCTCTGTTGGGCACATCCAGGCACAGGCTGGAGCCTTCAGGAGAGGGGCTTGAGCTTCCAGGTTTGGCTATGTACCCCGGGGCTACAGGAGGAAACTCCCTCTCTAAGCTCAGCACCTGAATTTATGCTCTGCCATAGCCCTGTGTCATTTGGCCAGTTGCATAGGAAACTCCTTATCAGCCTGCACACAGCCCATCCTCCTGAGACCCCAGATCACTTGACCCCTCCCCCACCATTGCCTATGTGCTAGAATGAATGTCCCTATATGCTAATTAGGCATCAGAAATGAACTTGGTACGTCCTTCCCCGTACCCTCAGATGCTTATAAACACAATTCACTGACAATACAGAGAGAGATGTTCAACTATCTCCCAGGATTGTTTCTCTTATCATGAGCTCACCCACCCAGGGTTGCCTGGATACCTTCCGGGGGAACTGCAGCCCGCTCCTGAGACAAGAATCCAGGAACCCTCAGCTGGCACCTGAAGAGGGACCTTATGAGATGGACACGGTAGGTGAAAGCTCTCCCAGAGGGACTGGAGACTGGCCCATATGGTCATGCCTCCACATTTTTTGAGGGCTGGCAAGTTTCTCTTTGTCCTCTTTTATTTTCAGTTTGCATCACCACGTGGGACCAGATAAGACGAACTGGCAACTGGCATCCTTTGGCCGAAGCCACTCTTTGTATTGACTAAAGGCCAGTGGTCCTCTGCATGGACGCTGACAGCCCATTGGGTGTTGGCAAAAACCCTCTATCTATTTCTCTCCAACACACACACACACACACACACACACACACACACACAAAATCCAGTAACATATTGACCTCTTAAAAGCCTGTAGGGCAGGTTGCTGGCCTCTTAAACTTGTGGTCAGGCTCACGCCTGGATCTTTGGGGAATCTCCCCCTGTGCTAATCAGCCCTTGGGAACATTACCCTCTGGTCTTGACATTTCTAATCTTTCTCTGTCATGAATAACATTGCCTCCTTCCAAAAGAAGTCTCATATTCTTGGAAAAACAGCTCTTCTGAAAGTTAAGGGAATAAGCTCTCCCAGAGGGTGGCTGGCTCCTTTTGGGAAATAGTTCTCCAGGTCGTCCCCTAGATTTCTGGGCAACCACATGGCCCAGACATGTGGACCCGCATAGCTTATCTGGCTAGGAAATGAAAAGTTCAGGAAGAAAATTTCTCCTCCCTTTAAGCAGTAAAACTATAAGCCAGCTTTGCAAGCACTCCAAAGCAGCTTGAGTCAGAGTCAGGTGGCAGGCAGCCAATGGCACCTCAGCCTGAGCAGGTGCCATGCCTCTGCCTCCTCCCCCCGCAACCTCCCCAGTGTGCCCCTCCTTCTTCAGCAGCCTCCTGGTGGTCCTGGAGGCCCCTTTTCTCCCAGTGGGCCCCATTCTTCAGCAGCCTTCAGGCAGTTGTGGATGCCCCCTTTTTTCCAAATGCTCTCAGCCCCCCTGGGTGAATGCCCAGGAGCAAGGCAGGGATGAAGCTGGGCAGGGCTGATCTAAGGTACATGCAAGCTGCACCCAGCTGCCACAGAGCACCAAAAAGTGGCAAGAAGAAAAAAAAAAAAAAACAGGTCCCATTTAACTAAAGCCTAGGATGAACTGAAGTTTTATGTAAAGAATGTGATACTTTGTTAGATGCAATCATAAATATATTACTGAATTTATGTTATGGGTCAACTTCAACTTCTATAAAGGATTACTGAAAACAACAAAATTCTCTCTGAAGTAGTAGCTTGTAATTTGTCAGGTATTAGAAAAAAGAGAGAGAGAGATTGTACTGTCCTGTTTCTTAAAAGGAGGAGGCAACTGACCTCTGACCTGACCTGACTTCTAGGCCAGCCCTGCCTCAAGATAACAACAAAATTTGCCTTAGTTACTCCTAACAAAATCATTTCCAAGTGTGTTAGAGGCATTGATGACATATTGATGATAATTGTCTTTGGACTACTTGCTTGTTAGTCAGTAATAGGATTAATTAATTTGGTGTAGTTTTTCTTAATAGCCTTTTAAGAAAGATGGTTAATAATGGAGTGAGATGAGTTGAATGGAGGAACTGAGAAGGAATTCTTCAATGTTGGGACATAGAATGTTCATTAAAATGCTTTTTGAGTGGTACGTAGGTCAGGATGTTAAAGTATATAGATAAAGATGTGCATGTGTAGGAAAGAATTTTCAAGCTAAACATAAAGATCATGCCTAAAGTTAGAGATTTTTCAAGAGTTTACAAATTCTTAAGGAACAAAAAACTAATTTTCATGCTAAAATATGTTGGGAGAGCTTGCATAAGCTTTAACAAATTTAATTTATGGATAAAACATAAAATTGTTTTATGTTAATAAAAATTTCTTTGGTACATAAAATCAATAGCTATTAAGATTAAGCCAAAATCAGTCGTTGTCAAATCTTTCAAGAAAGATTTATCAAGGGTTATATTAGAATTTAGCTAGCTGTTTTGGCTCAGAAAAGACTAGATTATGCTCTTTTGTTTGTTAAATAACTGTCTCAATTAAGTCCAGTGCTTATAACAAAATTAATTTAAGACATATTCCCTACTTTAAGGTACAGCCTCATGCTCAAACAATGGTCTTCATTTGAGAAAAATAATATTCAACCTCTGTTGTTCTATTTCCAATGTTCTCTGGGCAATTGGTATCCACACAGGTATATGAGCTAATCAAAGATGTTTTCAAACACAGGTGTTAAGACTTTATATCGTCTTATTTGTCCTTTTCTGACAATTTATAGGTTACATTAATTAGTTTGTTTGTAAACCTATTGGTATCATTTTCAAGACTGGTAACAGGTTCTGCCTATATTTATAAATGTTAGTTATTTAAAATGTGAGAGGTGCCCACTTTATATACTTCAGACATATGGTTTATGCTGCACAGTACAACAAAAATTTAAAAGATTGGACAAAATGATTTTTAGAAGCCCTTATGCCATTCTTTAACTAAACCTATTTCAGTAATCAAATATGCTCTATATGTACATATATCCACTTTGGTGTGACTTCCTTTCTAAGTGTGTTAATTACCTATGTAGAAGCCAAAGCCAATTGGAATCATTGGAGCAAAAGGGGGCAATATTTTGGCCTGTGCTCCCAGGTCATGAGGCCACTAGAGATGATGGGACACTTCTACACTGGCCCCCTGCTACGTCACCTGTCTTCCTGAGCAGGGAGGATACAGAGACCCAAACAAAATTGGTGTACAGTCTGAAACAAGAGTCACAATTGAGGAGAAATCAGCCCTCCTGACTTCCCAAAGAAGGGAAAACTACCTGGCCAGCATGGCCCTGACTCATCCTAAAAGACAGAAAAAAAAACAAAACAAAACAACAACAACAAAAAAAAAACAACAGTAAGCTATAGCACTACTCCTGGGTCCCTAAAATCTCTATGGAGAGACATTAGTGACCTCCAAAATTAATCTTAAACTAAATTTTTGTTATCTGCATGGTTTTAAAGGCTCAGAGAGAAATGTATAACCAAAGATAAAAAGTACCTTAAATATATGAATGGCCTATTAAGTAATACAACAAGAGCTTTCCAAGAGGGGAAACAAACAAACATTAAGATATCTTTTCCCCATAGTTCTAATTCTATAATAAAAAAAAAACTATAGATGTCAAAAGGGTCATTTTCAAATCTAGAATATATAAATAAGTTCTGAGACCAAAAATATATTTGTACAGCTTTTAATGGCACCTAATAGCTCTCTATTATCAAGATTAAAATGTTGTGTATACATTTCTGATAACTCTGCTAATATCTCATCTGTCTTAGAAGCCATGTTGAATACTACTGTGCCATTTACTGAACAGTTCTGGAAAAAATCTCAGCCAGCTCATCCTCAGACGGTCCTGAAACAATATAAGCCTGTATATCTGGATTCCCTTGACCTCAAAAAGGACACGTTTGCTGTGTGATCACTTCTCAGTAACTCCTTACTTTTATTCTTTCTCCCCAATATTCTCTTCCAAGACTATCTTCCTACGTTCCGGGGTCCAAGAGAATAGTTCCCCTGTCTGGGAGAGACTCTGTAACTGCAACAAGTCCCCAGTTCATGTCCCATTCAGCAGAAAATAGTAAGTGATCTAGTGTCTGCATCCCAGTCCCCTAAAAGCAGTTAGAATGTCTTGTCTTGAGAGAGAGAAATAAAGGGGGAATAGAAGTAGGGTGACTGGACCCCTGAATGTAAAAATGACAAGAAAATTTTTCTTATTTCTTGCGCATTTCCAAATAACTGTTTCTCCATGTATGCTTTGAGTCCCTGGCTCTGAAAATGACAGGCCTCAGCCTCTCTGATGCAGGTCAAGTTATGTTTCTCTGCCTATCCAGCTCTCAGCTGACCAGAACTGAATGCCTGCTCAATGTTTCCATAATCAGGACTAGTTGTGCCAGCTCTCCTTTGGTGCAAAAGGAGTAACCACCCCATACATAAATATTTCCTCTCCCACTTATTGTTCCCAAGTCTTGTTTCACAGGTGTATCTCTACAAAAACCCTACAAACTCCACCTGTGCTAACTTCCTGCAGCAACTGAACAAGATCTTCCTCCCTCTGCTCATGGGCCTCTTCATGATGCTGTCTCTGGGTGACTCTGGTGACCAACAACCGCAAATCTCACCAGAGACAATTGAACTTTCTCACTGGTGTGATACTTCAAAGCTGTCTAGTCTTAGACTTTATTAATGCTGAACTTGGGGGCAGGGGCATGGATGGTCTTGGGACAAGAATATTGTTTTCTTTGTTAATGAATCAAATGTTGTTAAGCTGATTGAGTGCTATAAACCTGAGGACCCCACCACCTTGTTCTCAAACCATTTAGTTACTTGGCTTCTCCTTGGCCCCTTCCTTACTATATAAGTCCTATTGCTTGTAGCCCCCTGTTTCATCAAATTTCTCAGATAACAAATAACTAATATTCCTAAGATTGCTACTAATCAGGTTCTCAGACATCACCTAACTCTATCTGGACTGATGGTAAATTATAAAGAACTCATTTGGGATGAAACTTCACCACTATTAAAACAAAGGGGGAGTTGTTGGTCACTGCCAGGTATAGGCTGGAGCCTTCAGGAGAGAAGCCTGGACTTCCAGTCATGGCTATGGACTCCCAGGCTACAGGAGGCCACTCCATCTCTAAGCAGCACACCTGAACTTGGGCTGTGCCCATAGCACTGTGATCTTTGGCCAGTTGCCTAGGAAACTCCTAATTAGCCTTCACACAGCCCATCCTCCTGAGACCCTAGATCACCTGACCCCTGTCATTGCCTATGTGCTAGAATGAATGTCCCCACATGCTCATTAGGCATCAAAAATGAACTTGGTACATACAATCACTTTAGGATACTTCCCCCCACCCTCAGATGCTTAGAAACCGATTTCACTGACCATAAATGGAGAGAGCTGTTCAACTGTCTCCCAGGATGTTTCTCTTGTCACACGCTCACCCACATCAGGTTGCCTGGATGCCTTTGTGGGGGGGAACCACAGCCCGTCCCTGGAGCAAGAATCCAGGAACCCACATAGCTCTATTTAAAAATATGTTAAAAACCAGTGAGTCAGAAATAAAGAGTAATAAATGAAAAAATTATTTATACACAAGTGTTTACAAGTGCACATAGTAACACCAGCGTCTCATACATTATAAACTAGAAGCACTGGGTTATTAAGAGTTGATAATAAAGTAAGAATACATATTCTTCAGAAATAAATATTTAACCTACATATAGCACATTCAGTTACTTCTCTATCTCAGAGAAGGTGACACGATATAGTCTCTTTAGATTCTCCCACAGCCCTAGCTAAGCTGTCTCTCTGCATAAATGAGATAAAAACAAATCCTCAGCCTCCCTTCCTATAGCTTCCCAGCAGTGCCTTTGTACGTTATGTTCTGTGTAACTGAGATTCATGAAAGTAACACGTACTGAGACAATGTTGGGAGTGCTGATGTTAGTGCCAGTCCTATCCTTGGAATTACATAGTTACATCTACCCCTAACACTTTGGGATGGGGATTCAAATTAGGAAGCATGTTCAAAAGATTCTTAAGATAAATATTTGAACAACTAATTCTTAAGACATACAGAAGATGATGACTGGCTTGCCTTCATTTTATACTGTCTTTTGTGATGAGTTATATATATATATATATATATATATATATATATATATATATATATATATGTATTATCTGTAATAGGAAATCTTGCAAGGATTAAAGAAGTGAGGCTGAATTTTACAAGGACTTGATTTCCTGAACCACGAGATTTGGTATGCCAGGATAAGCAGACAGGCTAATACCAAGTATTTAGTAATGTCTTCCTTTGTGATGCAATATATTTATATTTTAACTTGAGAAAAATCAGTAGAAAGATATAAATTCCAACATATCTTCTTATAAACATGTTGTGTTTGGACTCAAAAACACAGAGGTAACAGTTTACAACCTCATATGCCTTGATTTATCTGATAAAAATCTTGCAGCTCAGAAATAGGAAATGAAGTTATTTCTGTCAGTATGGTTTTATATTATGGGGGTATTTCTGATCGAAAACACACACACACACACAAATTTTTGTCCCATAAGAGTCAAGTGTCTCTCTGATGTCTCAACTTCCCAATTTACACACATTCATAAAGTTAGTATCTACCTCAGATAATAATTGCTTATTGTGAAAAGCCTGTTCAAAAGTGACAACTGGAGAACATAGGATTCTATTACACAAGACCAGTGTTCCTTTATATCTGTACTGCTAAGAAGACTGACATATTTATCCCCTGTATCTGTTTATTCAGAGACATTGCCAAGCAATAAGCTTCAAGAGGACCTTACCTAGGACAAACATTGTCAATCATGTTGAAATTTTGCCACAAAATAGAAATGGGCAAAACCAGCATAAATTATGTATCTAACAATATGCTTTAAAGTTCAACAAGACCAGCGTTGAGTTTACACCAAACATCATCATGAAACCCAGTAAATATTTTTCAAATAAGGAGATAAGTTAAAAAAAGGTGTCTTTAGAGGACAGAAAACTCTTGCAGGATTATTTCGTTTGTAAAATATTATGAAAAGAAAGATATCTGCCTCTCATAAGAATTTCTAGATGGTATATGAAAGTTTCATTTTCATTGTTTCTGAAACGACTCCATGTAACCTTTGTAGGAGAAAGATTACATTTCTATTTCATCTTCCATTCATTATTCGGTATAAATAAATATTTTCTCACTTTGGAATGCCTTTTATACTTGGGTTACATGACATTGTACATTTTCCTTATCTTTTCTTTTTAAAAACTTTTTATTAATTAGTTTTGTATTCAGAAAATAGAGTCAGTTTGGTACCATTATTAGGCTCATCCATGACCTACCCCTTCCCCTTGGCCCCTCCTTGTTGAGGTATATGGGTCATGCATTGTGGAGTGAGCCAACAGTTATGTGTAGGATAAATGTCTCTGCATGTCATGACCCAACATGTGGCTCTGACATTCTTTCCGCCCCCTCTTCCGCAAAATTTCCCTGAGCAGTGTTGGGTTCATTTTTGGTCTGCTTCAGTGATGAGGTATTAGTGACCTCTGGGTCTCTGGCTCTCTGATTTGGTAAGAGTTGATTTTTCTCTGTGTTGATCTCCTTCCCCCTTGCGCTGGTATCTGGTTCACCAGGAAAACAGCACCCTTGCTTGTTTTGCCAATTGTTTTTAGTTTCAGCCAGGGCCCTTTTGAGGTATGATGGGGTAGCTCTCTCCTTAGGATCTACACCTATCTGAAAAAGAGAAGGAGATTCTTGAACAGAGAGTAAGTTAGCACCAGGGCAAATGAGATAACCTTTACTTTTATTATAGAGAATTTAATAGGTGTAGGCCCTTTTGTAGCCCACGATTGATGGTAGCTTGATAATAGAGAGTGGGCTTATGATTGAATATGGTTCTGACTTGTTTCCCAGCTCCAGCTATGGGTCCTGTACCACTGAGGGGATCCATTAGTCAAATGAAGAGCAATTGGTTCCCCACAATGACTGTGTGCCACTATTGCACTTGTGTGGGCATCACAACAGGATAGACCATGAGTTGCTTGGACAAATATTGGTCATTTTCCCCCAGTCGCCCATGTAGCACCTTCTGGCATTAGATGTGCTGACTTTCTGGGGACTGACTCTTTTCCAGCTTCCATCCATGCCATTCCAGTTTACATGTCAACCATATAAGGTGTCTTCAGCAATAGCGTCTTACCACTAACCTTTGGTGGGTCATCAAGTACTCAGACAGAAATATGTCTTTCTTTTAGGAAACCTTGTAGGTCTCTCTGATCAAAAGCTCATCATGGATGATAGCCACAGGCTGGTACTGGGAGTTACAGGTCAGTGCCCACTAAGAAAAGGAGGAAAAAGATAACTAATATACAAGAGTTAGAGAGAAGAGAGAAAGATGGAGAGGGAGAGGGAGGGAGGTAAGCTGTAGAAGATTAAGATTAGTCTTCATCATACCCTCTCCAGTGTCTTGTGGTTCAGGTAACCACTCTAAGGGCCTGGTGAAGGTTCAGCCATTTGGTCTGCCTTTTAGGATGTAGAATTGTATGGTACCACTGGTGTTTAGGTCTAGGTTTGTGTTTCCCACCTGCTAACGTGCCCTCTCCTCCCTCCCTTCCCATCCTATTGTCTAATCCAGGAGATGCATGCTGGGTACGTAAGGCATCTTGGGTAGATTAAGGTTAGGTGCTGTACATGAGTGAGACTATATGGTGATTTTTTTTCTGTGATTGGGTAAGTTCACTGAGAATGATCTCTGTCTGCAGGTTCGACCATTTTTCCTCAAATTTCATTGTGTCATTTTTTCTTACTGCTGTATAGAATTCCATTGTGTAGATATACCACATCTTAGTTATCCATTCTTCTAGTGATGGACATCTGGGTTAATTCTAGCTCTTAGCTATTACAAATTGAGCTGCTACAAACATGGTTGAGCAAATCTCTCTGGCCTGTGGTTTGAAGGTTTTAGGGTAGATGCGCAGTAAGGGAATAACTGGGTCTGTTGGTATCTCTATAGTCAGCTTTTTCAGGAGTCTCCATTTTCTTTCCAAAGAGGTTGTAACATCTTACATTCCCACCAACAGTGGATGAGTATTGCTACTTCTCCATATCCTTGCCAGCATTTATTTCCCTTGATTTTTGATGTTAGCCATCCTAACTGGGGTAAGGTAGAATCTCAAGTTGTTTATTTTGCATTTACCTGATGATTAGGGATGATGAACATTTAATCAAGTGTGTGCTTCCCATTTGTATTTCTTCCTCTATGAACTGAGTGTTCAGCTCTTTGCCCCATTTTGTGAGTGTAGTGTTTGACTTTTTACTGTTTAGATTTTTGAGTTCTTTGTAGATTCTAGAGATTAGGCCTCTGTCAGTTGGATAACCCACAAACATTTTTTTTCCCATTCTGTGGGTAATCTATTGGCTTTGCTTATTGTATGCTTATCTGTAAAGAAACTTTTCAGTTTCATGTGATCCCATTGGTTGAGTGACTGTTTAAGATCATGAGCTACTTTTTCCACTCCCATATTATGGAAAGTACTTCCTAAATTTTCTTCCAGTAGAAGTCAAGTTTCGGGTCTTATATTGATGTCTTTGATCCATTTGGACTTGGGTGAAGTGCATGGTAAAATGTGTGGGACAAGTTTCAATTTCCTGCATATGGTTATCCAGTTTGTCCAGCACCATTTGTTGAAGATGCTGTCTTTTTTCCAGTCTGTATTGTTAGGGCCTTTGTCAAATATCAAGTAGCTATAGTTGCTTGACCTGAAGTCAGGATCCTCAAGTCTATTCCATTGTTCTATACTCCTGTTTTTATGCCAGTATCGTGCTGTTTTTTTTTTTAATTTGTTATTATATTTATTTTAGAGTGACAGACAGAGAGAAAGAGGCAGAGATAGAGAGAGAGAATGGGCGTGCCAGGGCCTCCAGTCACTACAAACAAACTCCAGATGCATGCACCCCCTTGTGCATCTGGCTAACATGGGTCCTGGGGAATTGAGCCTCGAAGTGGGGTCCTTAGGCTTCATAGGCAAATGCTTAACTGCTGAGCCATCTCTCCATCCCCCATGCTGTTTTTTTATTACTATAGCTTTTTAATATAGCTTTAGATCAGTATGGTGATGCCTCCAGAGGTATTTCTTTTGCTGAGGATATGTTTGTATATGCGAGGCTTTCTGCCTTTCCATATGAAAATTGAGATCATTTTTTCTATCTCTGTGAAGAACACTGTCAGGATTTTAATTGGAATTGCATTAAATCTATATATTGCCTGTGGTAGGATTGCCATCTTCACAATGTTAATTCTGCCTATATAGGAGCATGGGAGCTCTTTCCATTTTTTCAAGTCCTCCTCAATTTCTTTTTTGAGTGTTTTTATGTTTTCATTGTATAGATCTTTCACTTCCTTGGTAAATGTTATTCCAAGGTATTTTATTTTATTTTATTTTATTTTATTTTATTTTATTTTTGTTGCTATTGAAAATGGGACTATGTCCCTTATTTCTTTCTCTGTATCTTTGTCATTTGCATATAGAAAGGCTACTGATTTTTGTACATTGATTTTGTATCCTGCTGCATTGCTATAGGAGTTAATCACCATCAGGAGTTTTGGAATGGAGTCTCTCGGGTCTGTTACATATACAATCATGTCATCAGCAAAAAGAGCTAACTTAACTTCTTTCTTTCCAAATTGTACCCCTTTTATTTCCTTCTCCTGGCTTATTCCTTGAGCTAGGACGTCCAGTACTATATTGAAAAGCAGAGGTGAGAGTGGACAACCCTGTCTTGTTCCTGGTCTTAATGGGAATTCCTCCAGTCTCTCTCCATTAAGTATTATTTGGGCCTTCAGAGCCTATGATCCTTCAGTTGTTGGGTGGCTTTGAAGTTAACTCTTCAGGACTATGTGTACCTCTCATTCCACACCTATCCTACCTTCTACTTTCCAGGTTCCTCCTCTGCTCCTCCATAACCCCTCAGCAGCTCCCATTTTTTTTTCCTTCCCTGACTCACCTATACTCTGCTCACTCACTACCCCTCTCCCTCTTCCCTGGACTGCTCTTTCCCTCCTGGGGTTTGCTGCTGCACATGATGCTGCTCTTCCACCAGAAATAGATTAGTAGGTCTGACCTTTATTGACCATTGCTCCTGTACTTCCTGAGTTATGACCCACCCAAGGCTCTACCTGTGGGTCAAGGTACACTCAAATGTATTTTCTTCTGCCACATGCCTCTTGGCCCAGACAGGAAGAGAAACTCATGAAATCTCTGACAATAGGCTCTGCTCACCATTGCAGACTCAGCTGCACAGCCATAGCGCATCTCCTCTTTCAGAAGTAGCTGTTGTACCAGTTGAATTTTAGAATAAAGTACTTTGGTACCCCCCGTAGCCAAAATGTTTCATGGAGGTTTTTAGGTTCTGATTCCAGTTCAGAACCTAGTCCACTAGAGATATTGGTTGTCCAGCCCCTTCAGGCATCATCCACTTTTCACTACCCTGGGAACCAATGTGACCCCTTTGGCACCCACATGTCCCCCTTGTATTGGCCTATGGCAAAATGTGCTGCTATGATGCTTCTTAATTAAACATTCCCTCACACATTTGGACACACCAAAACAATTTTTAAAGCAAGAAGAAATTGTTTTCTTCTGTGATCCTCATGGATGTATCTCTAATAGGTGATTTTCTTTTTCAAATGATTGAATGAATTACAGTAGCCATTTTCTTTATCATGTGCTATCAAGGTGTGCCTTCCTACCTGGTCAGGAGAAAGAAGCAGATGACAAGAACATGCTGACTGGCATGGAGCTTCAAGATCACCATTTAAAGGTCTGCTGGTGTTCCTACCAAAACCTCCTGTGTCCTTGGGTTTTTCCTGGGAGGAGAAAAACATATATCCTCCTTCTTTGTGACAGGCAGTTGGGAGGAATGCACAATTTTTAAGCAGAGAAAGGCATTATCAAATAACAGTTGAATGGGGGACTTCCCAGTTGCAGTGTGCATGAGGCTGTAGGAAAGGGGTTCATGCTGGAGTGGTTCAGGAGACTATAACACAGGATAGAGCAGGGGTATCTAGGTAGCTCCTCTGGGATTTGGAAGGCTCAATGTAGCCTCTGTCAGTACTGAGGTGACCATGTTATGAGTACTAGCCAGCTCACTGGCAGGCAGAGAAACTACACACATATACACTGAAATTCACTCAACAGACACATTAGCTGGTGGTCATGGCAGCCTTCCTAATGCCTATAGGCCACAATCAACAATCAAGAAAGAGGCCATGGACCCATGTCCATCCACAGAAACTGCTGAGGTTCCTTATCCACATGGCAGTTTGTGTCCCAGTGCTCATCCTTTTTTGGAATTGCTAGTGACCACTGTTGCTTTCTCAGGGCTTCACTTCTCGTGGTCAGTGTAAAAGACATATTAATATGCCTATTCATAAGCCCCCATACTCAATTGTTAGAGATAATGACATGGTCAGAGAATGATTTAGGTCAGCAAGTCTCACTTTCATTGTCACATCTGCATACTAGTTTGTGTGTGTGTTTGTGTGTGTGCGCGTGTGTGTGTGTGTACATGTATGTGTGCATTTTCTATAGAATTTAGCCTAAAAAAAATCACAGCAGTATTACACCAGGTTGGATGAAAACACAATCTTCTTTGTGCTTTAGAATGTGGTCATTGGGAGACATTGTGGGTTAAGGACCTCATCACACTGAGTGGTTGAAGACATTTGTTTGTCAGAAGCTAAATAGCATTCTAGGGGGAAACATATTGTTTGTATTTTTAATCTATGCACTCTTGTTTATTCTTTTTTACTTTTTTCTGTTTATTTTTATTTATTTATTTGAGAGTGATAGACAGGCAGAGAGAGAGGGCACTCCAGGGCCTCCAGCCACTGCAAACAAACTCCAGACACATGTACCCCCTTGTGCATCTGGCTAACGTGGGTCCTGGGGAATCGAGCCTCGAACCAGGGTCCTTAGGTTTCATAGGCAAATGGTTAACCACTAAGCCATCTCTCCAGCCCTCTTGTTTATTTTTGAAAGGAAGATGATAAACAGTATGTCATTACAGGTGTATGAGCCAAGAGAACTATAAGAGGCTTCCCTTTAATTGAAGTTGAAGTTCAGTTACCAAGGAGATTGTCCACCTCTTACCTGGGATATTTTTGTGATAAATAGCTTTGACTGTTGTACTACTGGTAGATAGCACAGAAATCATATGTTTAGACATTTCTAGCCAAAGTTCATATGGAGATAAAACATCTCAATGGCTGGGTCCCACTCAAGATTTCAGTTTACTTTTCTGAGTTTACTTGGATTAACAAAATGCTAAAGAATTCATCATGAATTATGCATCCCTTATTTCTTTTCAGGTAGTTGTTACAAAGTTGTTTTTATGTTTTTTTGGTTTTTTTTTTTTTTTTTTTTTTTTTTTTTTTTGGTTTTTCAAGGTAGGGTCTCACTCTAGCTCAGGCTGACCTGGAATTCACTCTGCATTCTCAGGGTGGCCTTGAACTCACAGTGATCATCCTACCTCTGCCTCCCAAGTGCTGGGATTAAAGGCATGCACCACCATGCCCGGCTTGTTACAAAGTTTTGTTTTCATAATAATTGACATTTATAGGATTGGAAAGATGGTTTGCTTGTGAAGCCAAAGGACCCATGTTCAACTTTTCAGATCCCGCATAAGCCA
This sequence comes from Jaculus jaculus, assembly GCF_020740685.1. Classification (NCBI taxonomy): domain Eukaryota; kingdom Metazoa; phylum Chordata; class Mammalia; order Rodentia; family Dipodidae; genus Jaculus; species Jaculus jaculus. Next base: position 1,574,273 of record NW_025423491.1, read on the forward strand.
TGCACAATGTGAGGCAACACAGGGTTGCACATACCCACTGGGTAGTGCAAGCATCTGAAGTTTGATTACAGTGGTTGAGGCAATGGTGCAACAATTTTTTTTATCTGTCCTCCCTCTCATTCTCATTCTCTCTAAAGAAATTAAAAATTGACAATTCTATCCATGCATATTGTCCAAATTTCAAATTATCTTTGAATGAATTGACATTGTGAGTTTGATGATGCTTCTGTGTGCCAGCATCTTCCCTAGTCTCAAGATTCATCTTGCCTTAGTCAAGAGAAAGAACTACTGTGGAAGTGAAACAGCCTAGAGAGAAATCATACAAGGCTGGTCCACAATGGTGAGTCTCTCCCTTGATTCACTAGATAAGTTTTGACTTATCTAGTGGAGGGATGACGCTGGGTTCCTATAAAGTCTCTAGGCCTAGAGATTTCTGGCCAAGATAGCAACCACCTAACTGTGCCACACATCCCTGGGAAAGAAAGGCAAGGTGTTAAGGGATCACTGGGTCTTTTAGAGGAGAGAAATCTCTAATAGATTCACAGTGGGAGGGAACAGAGGGGGAAAAAGTGAATCCCTGATTCCATCACTTGTGGGTAGCCCACCAGTCCCCTAACCCCCAAGAAGCTGCCGTACCCACAGTCCCAGTTTCAAGATACCCCTGAACTTATGGTAGGAAAGGGGACCCAGGCCATTATTGCCTCACTGCACAGGGGTGATGGCCCTGATACCCCTGGCCATGTGTGACCTTGGGGAGGCTCCACCAACTGACACAGTAGAGCTCAGGCTCCTTCAGTCCCTTTGCCCGTGACATGTGCTCCACTGATCCCTGCTTGTGCAAGCTTAGCCTGCTCTGCCATTTTGCCCACTTACTGCACTGGCCACCACCCATTCACACACAAACCCAGGCCTATTCCACCTGCCCATGCGAGCTCAGCCTCATTCTGCCTGTCCACCTGCACCAGCTCAGGTGCAAGCCCCTCCCTATCTGTCACGCAGGATGACTTCCAGTGTCCTGTTGTGGGTGAGCTCAGACAGCTTCTGGGTCCCAGTGTTCTGCCACGTGTGAGTTTAGGCTGCTTCTGTGCTTGGTGTTTCAGCGTCCCTCTGAGTGCAAATGCAGGCAGCTTTGGCATATCAACACATGAGAGCTCAGGCAACTTTGGCACCTCTGGCACATAGGAGCTCAGGGTGCTTTGGCATTGTGCCAAGTGAGAGCTCAGACTGCTTGGCATCTGCCTCAGGATGTTTCAGCTTGCCACTGTGCTTCAGCTTAGGCTGATCCACCCACCTACATGTTAGCAAAAGACCAGTCAGCCCATCTGCTTGCCTGCCAGGCTAGCCCAAGCCAGCTCCCCCAAGGGGCACCAAATCCCCCACCCATTGAGACCACAGTCATACTCTCCCTGCCCATACACTGTGATGGGCAGGCCACAGCGCAAAAGAAATAACATGAAAAATCAAATGAGTATAATGTACAATGTGTGATGGTTATAAATCTAAAGGGGGCCTGGGGCAGAATGTGGAAGTTTGAATAGATGGTACCAAATAAATTAAGTGTTTTATTACTTTGTAGTTTGCATCTGCACCACTTGGAGGTGGTGTCACTGGGTGTATCTTGAGGTGTGGTGGTAGGTTTCAGATTTCAATCTAAAGATATGCAAAGTGTTCATAGCTGGAGTTCCTGAAGTGTGCTTTGCTATGTGGCTTTTGGCTTTTTGGCTTGTTCTTCTCTCTCTCTGCTTGGACCTGTGAAGGCAGGCCAGCTTCTTCTGTCATTTATGGAACGTTCCCTGGACCTGTAAGCTTCAATAAATATCCATTCCTCCATAATTGTTCCTGGTCTGGAAGTTTATCTCAGCAAACCTGAAGCAGTCTGCTACACTTCCCAAAAAGACGATTCCAGGACCAGATGGCTTCTCAGCTGAATTCTACCAAATATTCATGGGAGAACTCAAACCAATCTTCCTCAAACTGTGAGACACAACTGGAGAACAGGAAAAGCTCCCCAACTCCTTCTTTGAAGCCAGTATCACCAAAATTCCAAAACCAGGCAGAGAGGCCACAGGAAAAGAAATCTACTGGCCTATTTCTCTGATGGATTTAGGTGCAAAGATTCTGAACAAAATCCTCACAACCCAAATCCAACGACATATCAAAAGCATTACCCACCTTGATCAACTGGAATTCATCCCAGGAACACAGGGGTGGTTCAACATACAGAAATCTGTCAATGTAATATACCACATAAACAAGATTACACACAAAAACCACGTGATCATTTCAATAGATGCAGAAAAGGCCTTAACAAGATACAACATCACTTCATGATCAAAACATTGGAGAGAAGTGGCATGGTTGGTTCATATCTTAACATAATAAAGTCAATATACAAAGCTCAAAGGCCCAAATAATACTTAATGGAGAGAGACTGGAGGAATTCCCATTGAGGTTAGGAACAAGACAGGGTTGTCCTCTCTCACCACTGCTTTTCAATATAGTACTGGACGTCCTAGCCCAAGCAATAAGACAGGAGAAGAAAATAAAAGGGTTACAATTTGGAAAGGAGGAAGTTAAGTTAGCTCTATTGGCTGATGGATGACATGACGGTATATGTTAGAGACCCGAGAGACTCCATCCCAAAACACCTGAAGGTGATTAACTCCTATAGCAAAGTAGCAGGATACAAAATCAATGCACAAAAATCAGTAGCCTTTCTATATGCAAATGAAATAGATACAGAGAAAGAAATAAAGAACATGATCCCATATTCTTTTTTTTTAAATTTTATTTATTTATTTATTTATTTGAGAGCGACAGACACAGAGAGAAAGACAGATAGAGGGAAAGAGAGAGAATGGGCCTTCCAGGGCTTCCAGCCTCTGCAAAGGAACTCCAGACGTGTGCGCCCCCTTGTGCATCTGGCTAACGTGGGACCTGGGGAACCAAGCCTCGAACCAGGATCCTTAGGCTTCACAGGCAAGCGCATAACTGCTAAGCCATCTCTCCAGCCCATGATCCCATTTTCAATAGCAACAAAAAATACTTTGGAATAATGTTACCAAGGAAGTGAAAGATCTATACGATGAAAACATAAAAACACTCAAAAAAGAAATTGAGGAGGACTTGAGAAAATATAAAGTCCTGACATGCTCTTGGATAGGCAGAATTAACATTGTGAATATGGCAATACTACCAAAGGAAGAATACAGATTTAATGCAATTCCAATTAAAATCCCAACATTGTTCTTCACAGAGATAGAAAAAAATCATCTAAAATTTCATACAGAAAGGCAGAAGGCCTCAGATATCATAGCATATCCTCAACAAAAGAAATACCTCTGGAGGCATCACCATACCTGATCTAAAGCTATATTACAAAGCCATAGTAACAAAAACAGCATAGTACTGTCATAAAAACAGGAGTATAGAACAACAGAATAGAATTGAGGACCCAGACTTTGGGTCAAACAACTACAGCTAATTGATAACTGACAAAGGCCCTAACAATATAGGCTGGAAAAAAAGAGCATCTTCAACAAATGATGCTGGACAAACTGGATAACCACATGCAAGAAACTGAAACTTGATCCACACATCTCATCATGAACAACACTCAAGTCCAAATGGATCAAAGACCTCAATATAAGGCCAGAAACCAGGCTACTACTGGAAGAAAATGTAGGGAGAACTTACCATGATATGGGAATGGAAAAAGACTTCCTGAACAAAACCCCAGTAGCTCACGATCTCAGTCACTCAACAAATGGGATCACATGAAGCTGAAGAGTTTCTTTACAGACAAGCACACAATAAGCAATGCCAATAGATTTTCCATGGAATGGGAGAAAATATTTGCTGATTATCCAACTGCAGAGGCCTAATCTCTAAAACCTACAAAGACCTCAAAAACCTAAACAACAAAAAGTCAAACAACCCACTCACAAATTGGGGAAAAGATCTGGACAGGCATTTCACAGAGAAAGAAATACAAATGGCAAGCACACACTTAACAAAATGTTCATCATCCCTAATCATTACAGAAATGCAAATTAAAACAACCATAAGATTCAACCCTGCCCCAGTTAGGATAGCTAACATCAAAAAAAAATCAAATTAAAATAAATGCTGGCAAGGATGTGGAGAATCAGGAACCTTCGTCCACTGTTGTTGGGAATGTAAGATGTTATAACCACTTTGGAAAGTAATATGGAGACTCCTGAAAAAGTTGACTATAGAGTTACCAACAGACCCAGTTATTCCCTTATTGGGCATTTACCCTAAAACATTTAAACCAAAGCCCAGAGAGATTTGCTCAACCATGTTTATAGTGGCTCAATTCGTAATAGCTAAGAGCTGGAATCAACCCAGATGCCCGTCAGTACAAGAATGGATAACGAAGATATGGGATATCTGAACAATGAAATTCTACACAGCAGTAAGAAAACATGACACAATGAAATTTGAGGAAAAATGGCTGAACCTGGAACAGATCATTCTCAGTGAACTTACCCAGTTACAGAAAGTTAATTGACACATAGTCTCACTCATCTACAGTACCTAACCTGAATGTACCCAAGATGCTGAAATACCCAGCAAGCATCTGGAGGACTAGACAATAGGGTGGGTGGGGAGGGCAAAGAGGGGTGGGATACAAAAATCTAGACCCAAATGTCAATGGTACCATAAAATCCTACATCCTAAAAGGGAGACCAAGTGGTTGACCCTTCACTAGGTCCCTAGATGTCACACCTGAGACACAAGACACTGGAGAGTGTATGATGAAGACTGACCTTAATCTTTTACAGCTTCTTTCTCTCTTTTCTCTAACTCTGTTATATTACTTATCTTTCTGTTCCTTCTGTTAGTGGGCACTGACCTGTAACTCCAAGTACCAGCATGTGGCTATCATCCACAATGAGCTTTTGATCAGAGAGACCTACAAGGTTTCCTAAAAGAAAGACAGATTTCTGTCAGAGTACTTGACTCCCAACCAAAGTTTAGTGGTAAGAACCTGCTGCCAAAGACACCGTATGTGGTTGACACTAAAATTGAATGACATGGCTGGAAGCTAGAAGAGAGTCAGTCCCCAGACAGTCAGCGCATCTAGTGCCAGACATGACTACATGGGCGACTGGGGAAAAATGACCAACATCTGTCCAAGCAACTCATGGTCTAACCTACCTAGCTGCAAATAACCTGTTGTGATACTCACACAAGTGCAATAGTGGCTCACAGCCATGGTGGGAAACCAACTCTTCCTAATTTGGCAAACTGATCCCCTCAATGGAATGTGACCTATAGCTGGAGCTGGGAAACAAGTCAGAACCATATTGAAACATTAGCCCACTCTCCATCATCAAGCTACCACAAATCATGGGCTCCAAGAGGGCTTACACCTATTAAATTCTCTATAAAAAATAAGGGTTATCCCATTTGTCTGGTGCTAAATTTGCTCTCTGTTGGAGAATCTGCTTCTCTTTTCCAGATAGATGCTAATCCTAAGAAGAGAGCCACTCCATCATATGTCAAAATGACCCCAGCTGAAACTAAGAATAATTGGTAAAATAAGCAAGGGTGGTGTTTTCTTGGTGAACTGGGTACCAGCACAAGGGTGATGGAGATTGACACAGAGAACAATGAACTCCTACCAGATCAGATATCCAGAGACACAGAGGCTCCCAACACCTCATCACTGATGCAGACCAAAAATGAGCCCAACATGGCTCCGGGAAATTTTGCGGAAGAGGGTGTGGAAAGAGTGTGAGAGCCACACGTTGGGTCATGATACACAGAGACATTTCTCCTACCCATAACTGTGGGCTAACTCCACAATGCATGACCCATATACCTCAACAAGGAGGGGCAAGGGGGAGGGTTAGGACATGGAATAGCCTAAGACAGGTAACAACTTGACTGTATTCACTAAGTACTAAACTAATTAATAAAAAATAATAAATAAATAAATAAATAAGAGGCAAATTGAGGGGGAATGGGAAATGATGGAGAGTGGGGAATGTGAGGGGGCAAGGGAATTATTATGTGTTATTGCCAATAATTATGGAAGTTGTCAATAAAAATAATTTTAAGAAAACAGCCACCCAATTGCTAACAGTCAAACATCAAGAAGCAGCATTCCAATTCAGATAAAAATATTCAATATGGGGTTTCTAGTACTGGTGTGTAGCCTAAAATAGAAATCAAATAGTGGTAATATATAAGCAAATGTATTTATGCCTTTCTCCTACATATTAAATTTCATGTTTCAGGATCAAAAGTAGTATTCTCAGCCCTTCTTGTGATCTTTTAAATGTGAATTTATTAAATACCAATGTTTAAAAAAATTTTAAAAAGGAATGCGGCACCTCTTGTCAAACCAGAAGTTGCTCTGTGTCCAGTGGGCTGACCTACTGATTTTTCCAAGAATGTCTCAAAAACAAAAACCATTGACAACACAAGATTTGCCAAATCAGAACCCTCCAAATAGTGTTTCATGCGCAATGCTACACCATCCTGAAGCCCACTTAATGGTACTGGCAGAGCTCCAGGAACATATGTACCACAATGTCATTGTCTCAATCATATCCCATCACTTGCCTTTGGACAATTTGTACAAGAAGAAGGGTATTTGTGGAAACTGAAAATGTGGGGTACTCAGAGTCCTGGATCTTTCAGAATATTGAGGAAAGGTGTACACTTGGGATATCAAGGCCATGTAGAAGAGAGAGGACATCTAGGGTAGTAAAAGAGGGCTTGTGTCAGTGAGATAACCAACTGACCAAGACTAATTTCTCAAGAGGACTCTGAATTCACAGCTCTATGGAACATGAAGACTTCTCAGATCTCAAGGGGGAGCTCAGAAAGGATATTTCTCTCAGTAAAAAGATGATACCCAGGTCATCACAGGACACTAAGTGAAGACAAGTAGATCACTGTGCCTCTCAGAAAACAGAAGTCATGTCTGGCTGTCACCTGCCTGTACACCAGTGGAGATGGTGAGAGAGAATGTGAAGGACAGAGATATCCCTCCCTCTCTCTCCGCCACACCTCTCTGCTCACAGCCAGCACTTCTGTTGTGGGTCAAACTGTGTCTCTGCCTTGCAATTTCATATATTGAAACCCAGCATCTGAAACTGACTCACTACAGATAGTTCTTTCAGAAAGATGGCTGAATTAAAAGGAAGAATCACCATGGGTCCAAATCCCATATGACTGGCAATATAATGATGAGGAAAATTATGACATAAAGATAATGGAAGCTAGGTATGGTGGCATCTACCTTTAATTCTATCACTTGGGAGGCAGACATAGGAGGATCTACATGAGATCAAAGCCACCTTCAGACTACATAGTGAATTCAAGGTCTGGCTGTGATAGAGCAGTACCATACCTCCAAAAAACAACAATAAAATACAGGAGGATATGGCTCTGATTATATATATTTATTTTATTTTATATTCTTATTCAAGTGGGGAGAGGAAGGGAGGAAGAGACACAATTGACACACCAGGGCCCTCAGCCCCTGCAATCAAACTCCAGAAGCACACACCCCCTAGTGCTCATGTGCAGCACTGCACCCCTGAGTCACTGTGTGTCTCATTTACTTGAGACCTGGAGAGTTGAACAAGCACCTTAACCACTAAGCAGTCTCTACAGCCCTGATTATACACACTTGTAATCCCACTTGCAACACTGTAGAAGGGGAATTCAAGTTTGAAACCATCCTGGAATGCACAAAGAAACTTCTTCTAAAAATAAAGAACCACAGACTAATACAGACAGGGAAGAGGGAACAGAAACTGCAATGACAAATCTGTAATCCCAGATTCCAGGGTAGTCAGGAGCTAGGGAATCCTGGAAGAGGCAGAAAAGACTCTTCCCTGGAAACTTTGGGAAGACCAGGCTTGCTAGCACCTTCAATTTGGACTGAGAACTTCTAGAAGGATATACTTTAATTTTTAATTTTTAATTTTAACTGTCCCACAAGGCCCTCACTAGCTGACCAATCTCTGAGAAGATAAGGCCTATTACCTCTAACTTTTCCTCATGACTGCCAACACTATTTGTACCCTCGACACACTGATCTTTCATTCTGGAATGGGCTTGCACCTACCACAGTTCTTATAATGCTAGTCTGGGACTGCCCTCCACATTTCCCCTCCTAGACTCTCCTCAGTCCTTGGTTCCAAGCTCAGTTTGATGGGAAGCTGTTCCCAGTATGCCCCATTTCTTCCAAGACAGCTTGCATTACCCTCACAGACCTGCAGTCACCACATCTCATTTCTGTCCAAGCAACTATCCCCATGTTCAATAACTTACAGTTAAGGCTAAAAATGGAAACTCATTCTGGCTTCGTCTCACATCATATGACACAGGTCATGGCTGTTATCCTCCACATGGATATAAATTGGGGTGGGGTCTCAAATGGAAATTACCACAGGATGACACAGCAGTTAAATCTTGGAAGGATAAACTCAGGCCCAGTGAGGGCTGGACACTCTACCTACTTTCTGGTCTTTGCTCAGCAAATTAAAATTTCCCCTACATGCTCATGTGTTTGTACACATGGTCCCCAATTGGTCACCAGCCCAATAATGGGCCAGCTTGCCAACAACACTGCTTGTTCACCCAGAGACAAGCTGCATGTGGAGCCTGACACCGTGCCTTCCTCAGGACCCTGGTCAATACAATCATATCAATAGCAAATGAGGATACAGTCTTTTAAAAAAAATAAAATAAACAAAAACACAGAAAACAAAACAAAAACCTACCATATCATTCATAGTACACAAAGTCTCAAGAAGGAAATCCCCAGGTCTACATGGTATCACTTATTAAGAAAGAATTAGGAGAAATTCTGTTCAACTTCTTCCAGTAAATATGAGAGAAAACAACCCCAACACTTCTTATCTTTTGTAGTACTGGGGATAAAACCCAAGGCTTCAAGCAGAGTAGGCAAGCACTTTACACTCTAGCTCACAAGTTATTTTATGAAATCTGTATTAACTTGATATCAAAAGCAGAAAGAGGGCTATGTAGATGGCATCATGGGTAAGATGACAGCCTATGAAGCCTACGGACCTAGGCTCAATTCCTCAGTACCAATGTAAGCCAGATGCACAAGATGGCACGTGCGTCTGTAATTTGTTTCCAGTAGTTAGAAGCCTTGGCATGCCCATCCCCCCACCATTTCTTTCTCTTCCTTAAATAAATAAAAATATTTAACCAGAGATAAAAAACAAAATGTAGATACAATGTAACAATATATGCCTCATACATGACAATCACAGATGCATAAATTCTAGCATCTCTCAAGGAAAATTACAAAGGTACTCCTGATCTATTGGGTTTAACCAAGTTATAGGACACAATCTATTGCCATACCACCCTGAACACACCTAACCTTGTCTAACCTCAGAAGCTATAAAATCAATATATTTAATATTTTAATATAGTTATTAATTATATGTAACCACATAAATTTTGGGTATTTTGCAAACCAAAACTAAAATGTAATGAATTTCAAGTACTTTAAATCAAATGAAACATTTGAGAACACTCCATAATGTGACTTCCATTCCATGTGGTCATTATCTACTATGAAATAGAACCATAGTTGAATATTGTGGTGCATATCTTGAATCCTAGCACTTGGGAGACAGATGTATGAGGATTACTGTAATTTTGAACCAACCTGGGCAAGAGTATGACCCTGTCTTGAAAGACCATAAAAGAATAAAAAGAAAAGAAAATAGTGCCAATGAAACCTGGAAACAGTTTAGGTGGAAGAGATCCAAGACATTAGATATATAGATATATAGATATATAGATATATAGATATATAGATATATAGAAATATAGATATATAGATATATACATATATAGATATATAGATATATAGAAATATAGATATATAGATATATACATATATAGATATATAGATATAGATATTGATAGCAAAAGATAAATATGAGAAATATCTACAGAAAATGGACATATGACTTGGATGGATTTTTTGCCTAAAAAAGACAGTGGTGCAGCAGCCACACCAGACGAGAGATTGGTTCCCACCAGGCAAGTGCAGAAAGGACTATAGGCACCAGGAGCAGCACAGGCCATGGAGAGAGTTCACATTATTGGAAACTGAAATCTAAATACAACTCGGATGGAAGAGTGAAGTTTGGATCACAGCAAACCACAGACACACACTAGAGTAAAAAGCATGGGAATATGAAATCAAGAGATTTACAGAACACACTATACCCCTCACTTCTCTCTCCTGTGGTCGAGGGAGCAAGTTTCTGGCCACAAGGCGAGCTCACCAGTGGCTGAGCAATTATCTCTACAGGGAAAGGCATCTGATGTGAGTTTTAAACATACTTGCTTTCAACAAGTGAGCACAGGATATGACAGGCATCCTAGGAAAGATAAAAGGATACATTCAAGAAACGAATACAGAAGAGCTTCTATAAACGTATGATGGGCTCCAGAAGAAGACTACACTACAAAATTCACTTGGAAGTAAAAGTAGGCAGAATTATAGCAAAGGGTAATCAATTTAGGGATTTTTATTTTATTTTTAGTTATTTATCTAAGATAGATGAGAACAAGCAGTTTGAGACAGAGAGGCAAGGAGAGTGAGAGAGAGGAATATAGAGAGAGTATAGTTGTGCCAAAGCACCCAGCCACTGCAAACAAACTACAGACGTGTACACTAGCTTGTACGTCTGGCTCATGTGGGTCCTGGGGAATCAAATCTGGGTCCTTTGGCTTTGGAGGAGGTGTCTTTATTGCTAATACATCTTTCTAGCCCTAGGGCTGTTTAAAAAATGTGCAAAAGGAAGCTGTTGCAGTCAGGTTCACATAGCTGGCATTAATCACCCAACCAAAAGCAGCTTGGGTGGGGGTAGGTAGGGAAGGTTTATTTTGGCTTACAGACTCGAGGTGAAGAAGCTCTGTGATGGCAGAAACAACAACATGAGCAGCGGGTGGACATCACCTCCTGTACAACATCAGATAGAAAACAGGAAAGTGTGCCAAACACTGGCAAGGGGAAACTGGCTATAACATAAGCCCACCCCCAAAAATACACTGCATCCAGGATGCACTATCTTAATTTATAGGGACCCAGCATTCAGAACATCTAAGTTTATGGGGTCATCTGAATAAAACCACCACATTCTGTCCCTGGCCCCCATGAACTGATAACCATACATGATGTAAAATGCAATGCATTCACCCAACTTTAAAAACCCTCATGGTGTTTATCAATCCTAATGATGGTCAAAGATCCCCATAGTCCAAGGACTTTTAACTGAGTTCCAATACCAACAAAGCCCCCAAAACCCATAATGGTACAGAATAAACATTCACATTGCAAAAGACTGCACTGGGCATATCAAATAAATATTCCACAAATACAAGATTTAAACAGAGCAAACATCAAACTCTGTTGCTCCAAACCCAACAACTCTAGATAGTAATGAGTCTCCAAGTCAATTCTAACCAATGATGATTCTCTGGAGTTCCAAATCTGCCCCTCCAGCTAGGCTAGTAACAATTTTAGAAAACTTCATCTGGTTCTGGCAGTTCTCCTTAGAAGCCATCTCAAATTCCCAGCATCTCCACTGGGTCTCCACAACAACCCACAGTTCATCCTCATGGCTCCATTGGGTCACCACACAGGTAATACAACATGCCTTGTGCACACTGCCTATGCCCATTTCCCCCTAAAAGAAAACAAACCCATGTTACAAATTCAATGACCCATTATTTCTTGTATCTTTTATACTCCACAATACCATATGGGCTGCCAATTTGTTAACCCAGGGGTGGGGGGAATAAAGCAGACTTTGAAGAACAGGACACTCTGAGAATTCAGGCCCCTTCAAGAGTCTATATTCTTCCTGTTGCCCAATGTAGGTCAACTGGCCCATTCTCAATGCTTATAATCTCTCAAAAGTGCAGCTAAACAGGCAGAAACTTTGGGCCAAGTATTTCACTTCTTTCTGTGTTATATTAATCTGCTCACACCAGTCCATTTCTATGCAATGCAACCCTGCATAAATTCTCAGGTCACGGACATAACTCACACAAACTGCTTCCACCCCAGTCCCTACAAAATTCTTTCTCACCCTTATAAGCCAATATCCCAGAGTCCATAGTTCTTACTGCATTTAGGTCTTTCAACACACATCAGAATAATCCATCAAGTTGTATTTGCAGCACTGCAAGGTGTCTTTTAGGCCAATGTTTCAAACTTATCCACATTCTTCCTGCAAATCAGTTCCAAAAGGTAAAGACACAGAATCAAGTTTCTGGTAGCAATAGCCCCACTTCTGGTACCAACTTTACTGATGTAGTCAGGTTTGCATTGCTTGCAAAAGACACCTGACAAAAGCAGATGGTGGGAAAATGTATTTATTTTGTCTATAGATTTGAGGGGAAATTCTATGAATGCATAGGGAAACAAGGGTATGAGCAGAGCGTGGACATCACCTCCTGTCTACCATCAGGTGGACAAAAGCAACAAGAGAGTATGCCAAACACTGGCAAGAGGAAACTGGTTATAACAACTATGAGCCTGCCTCCAACAATACACTGCTTCCAAGAGGCTTTAATTTCCAAATTGCCATCAGAAGGGGACCTAGCATTCAGAAAACCTAGGTTTATGGAGGACAACTGTATCAGACCACCACAGAAGTCAATGGAAGTGTTTTTGTTTTTGTAAAAAGGTCCTTAGTGGAAATAAAGTCTTGAAGCATAAGCTTCAGCACCCAAGTTCAACTCTGGATTCTATGTAAAATCCAGAAGCCATGGTGATCTTCTGTAATTCCATCATGCTGAACATGAAATGGGAGGATTTCCTAGAAACTCAGAAGCTCTTGAGAGTGAACAACTCTGCCTCACATTAGAAGGAAGGCAAGAACCAATACATGAAAATTGTTCTCTAATGTCTGTGCCTGCCCTCAAACATGAACATGCTCACATGTGTGTGTATGTGCACACACACATGCACATGCAAAACCAATTTGCTATTTGGAGATCTATCATCACAATACTTTCACATTACTTTAGACTGGACAGAGCTGCAAAAGAAAAATAGTGAATTCTTAAGAACTTCATGACAAAACCGACAAATTCTACCAACACTTCGCTGACATAGATTTCATAATTACAGTTTTATTTTGAGTCAGGACCATGTAGCCTAGGCTAATCTCCAATTCCCTATATAGCTGAGGATAGCTACATTATGTGCTACCATGTCAAACTATGCAGTGTTGGGCCTCAAACTCAGGTCTTCATGCTTGTTTGGCAAGCACTATACCAACTGAGTTATATCTCTACTCCCTACTCATAATTTTAAATGTGTCACACCAAATAAAGTTGGCATTCCTGTTATTTTCATTAAAAACTTCACTTCATAGTCAACATTTCAGCACAGTTAAGTGTAGCTTTCTTTTGAAAATCTATTAGAAATAAACATATTCTATAGCTAAAAAATAACAGCATAATAGAAAACATCTTAGCCAGGGTGGCACAATACACATTCAGGAAGGTGAGGTAGGAGGACAGTGGTGATCTTAAGGCCATCCTGTGCTTCACCCATGAGTTCAGGTCATACTGGACTAGATTGAGACCCTTCCTCAAAAAGAAAAAACAAAATCCCACTGATTGTAGTACAGCTTGCCTTTAATCTCAGTGCTCAGAATATTGAGGTAGGAGGATCTTCATGAGTTCAAGGCCAGCCTGAGATTACATAGTGAATTTCAGGTAAGCCTGGGCTAGGAAATATCCCAAGTAACTGATTAATGAGACTACATGAAATTAGAAAGTTTCTACACAGGAATATATATGTATGTATGTGTATGTAAACACACACACACACACACACACACACACATTCACCCAGAGTGAACAGGCAGCACACAGAATGAGAAAATTTATTCAGGACATACCTCAGGTTATGGCTTGATTACAAAATAACCCCATAGTTTATGTTTAACACTTGGTGTTCAGGTGGTGGGGCTGTTGGGGAAGTTTGTGGTACCTTGAGGGAAAACTTTACTGAACTCTATCACTGAGGGTAGACTTTGAGTTTTTATAGACCATCAACACTTCCTGTTCATCATCTCTATTCCTGAATGTGGATATAATGTGGACATCTCACCACTCACTCTTATGTCATGTCTTCTCTGTTGAGATAGACTGTATTTTCCACAATTGTTAGCCAAAATCAATCTTTCCTTCCTTAAGCTACTTCAAATATTCAGTCACAGCAATGAGTGAAGTAACTAATACATTTCAGTAAGTGACTAATATCCAGAATATATAAAATTTATCTAAATGAGTGATATCTAGAATCAAAAAATTAAACACCACAGTTGGGGAGATGGAGTTCAGTAGTTAAGAACACTTGCTGTTTAAATATAACAGTATGACAGAGCCTGAGACCACTCCAGTTGAACTCCCTAGAACAGCCGGAAGTGGCCAACACAAATCTATAACACATATATATATGTATCTCAGGGGAGATCAGTGAATTTCTAGGGCTCATTGACTGAAAAATGTCAGCCTCACTTTGAGTGAGAGACCACGTGTGAAGGAAGAGTGAAAGAGAGGGGGCACCCAAAGTTCTCCTCTGGTCTCTACATAAACACACACATCAGTACACACATGCGCACTCACCACACATAGACACACACCACTTCACACATACCGTACACACATAATGCAAAAATTAAATAAGTAAACAAGAAAAACCAAAACTGTCAATAAATGGACCAATGAACTCAACTGTTCTCAAAAGAAAAAAAAAATAACAAATGCCCCATAAATAATTTAAAGTTTTCAACATTATTAGCCACCACAAATGCAAATTAAAACTTTCTTGATATTCTATCTTACCCTAGTCAGGCTAGCTATCATCAAAACAATATAATAACAATAATTACTGGTGAGGATGTGGGAAAAGATGCTCTTACTCACTGGTGGTGAACCTATAAAGTGTTGCAGCCACTATGAAAATCTGAGGGTGTTCTCAACAAACAAAAAATAGAACTTCATGTAAAATTACTTAGCTACCACACTCCTGAGAAAATAAACAACGGCCTCTATATCTTACCACAAGGATGTACATTTATGTTCAGTGCTGCTCTGTTCACATAGCTAGGAAATGGAGCCATCCTGGACAGCTATCAACAGATGATTGAATAATGAAAATGTAGTACACATATACCATTTAATTTTATCAACCTATTTTTAAAAATGGAATTATAAGCCAGGTATGGTGGTGCATGACTTTAATTCAAGCACTATGGAGGCTGAGATAGGAAGGTCACTGTAGATTTGAGACAAACCTGAGGCTACAGACTAAGTTGTACATCAGCCTGGACTACCGTGAGACCCTATCTTGAAGATAAATAAATACCAGAATTAGATTCTTCAGGAAGACAAAAGACACTGACCAATATTATATTGATTTTAGGTATCTCACACTCAAAGACAAATGCTGTGTGTTCTCACTCATATTCAGATCCTAGCTTCTAATTTTTATATACATGTATTATGTGGGAATGCCTTCAGGCAGAGGCCAGGAAACTAGAAAGTGGCCTGTGAGAGGGGAAGGAGGCTTTAAGGAAGAGGTATGAGGAGGGTAATGGAGCATCTATAGTATGAATGTGGAAGGATGCACACTGGATGTGGAAGGGACAAGTGCAGACATGGGGCAGAGAGATGGGGAAAGGTACAAAGGAGGAGAAATGGTAACCAAAACTAAATATGTATGAAAAATGCCTTGCAAAAGCCTATTTCTGTGTATGCTAATTTATAAATAAAAATGTAACATAGCATGAATCTAAGAAGATGTTTTTATTTATTTATTTATTCTGGTTTTTCAAGGTAGAGTCTCACTCTAGCTCAGGCAGACCTGGAATTCACTCTGTAGCCTCAGGGTGGCCTTGAACTCTCAGTGATCCTCCTACCTCTGCCCCCTGAGTGTTGGGATTGAAGGAGTGCACCACTAAACCGGTATAAGACATGAATATTTAAATGGTATAGAAAGTAATAAATGACTCAAGGAGCTAAGTAAAGTTTGCAAGTAGAGAGACTGTAGCTGATAGTAGGAAACTGAAGCCTCAGTCACAGGAAGTCATGTCCAAGAAGTTAAAAGTCTGCATTGATCACAAATGGGTCTGGAAGTAGACATGTCACCAGTCAAGCTTTAGATGATGGTTCAGTTCCTGTCATCACCTTAGCTTCAGCCTAGGGATATGAGAGGAACAGAGAATTCTGGTAAGTCATGCCTAGTTGCCTGCCCCATAGAAACTGAGGGAATAAGTTTGTGTTGTTTTAGGCTACTAACTTTGGGATAACTTGTTATACAGCCATGGCATATGTTGCAGTAAATTCTCATTGCTGGTAGAAATCACCTAACTAAGAGCAGCTTGTGGGAAAAAAAGAGGTTTATTTTGGCTTACAGGCTCAAGGGGAAGCCCATGATGGAAGGGGAAAATGATGGCATGAGCAGAAGGTGGACATCACCTGCTGGCCAACATAATGTGGACAATGGCCACTGGAGAGTGTGCCAAATACTAGCATGGAGAAACTGGCTATAAAACCCATAAGCAGTCCCCCAACAATACACTCCCTCCAGGAGGCATTAATTCCCAAATCTCCCACCATCTGGGAACCTAGCATTCAGAACATATAAGTTTATGGGGGACACTTGAATCAAACCACCACATTCCACTGCTGGCCTCCATAAACTGATAAACATCCATGATATGAAAGGTAATGTATTCAGTGTAATTGTAAAAGTCCCCATAGTTTTTATCAATTCCAATGATGTTCAAACATCCCCCAACCCAAGATCTTTTAACTGAGCCATAATAACCAAAAATTAACCTCAAAAAAATCCCATAATGGTACAGAATAAACATTCACACTACAAAATATGGCACTGAGCATCACAAAGAAACATTCAGCCAATACAAGGTTTATAACAACCAGGGCAAACATTAAACTGGAACTCCAAGTCCATCAACCCTAGCCAGTGACAAATCTCCAAGTTCCATAATTCTAACCAGCAACAAGTCTTTGGCATTCCAATTCCATCCCCCCAGCTAGGCTACTCACAGTCCTGGGAAACTTCATCAAGGCCGGCAGCTTTCTTAAGCAGCCATCTCGTGGTCACAGCATCTCCACTGGGTCTCCACTGCAATCTAAGGTTCATCCTCATGACCCCAATGGGGTCTCCATACAGGAATCTAGGAAACCTGATTCACAGGTGTTGCAAACTCAATGACACTCTTTCCAGCATTTTTTATACTCCTCAATACCAGGTAGGGTGCCAGTTTGTTAATCCAGGGGGGAATAAATCAGACTTTGAAGAACAGGACACTCCTTGAGCATTTGGGCCCTTTCAAAAGAGTCTACTTTCTTTTGTTGCCCCAGTGCAAATCAGCTGGCCCAATCTCAAAGGTTGTAATCTCTCAATTACATTTGAATGGGCAGCAGTTCACCCAAAGATTTTTCTTTCTGTGCCATATCCCTCTGCTCAGACCAGTTCATTTCTATGCAGAGCAGCCCTGCACAACTTCACAGGACATGGATATAATAGTACACTTTTCACATACACTGCTAGCCCAGTCAAAACAAAGCTCCTTCTCACCCTCATAAGCCAACTCTCACAGTTCATAATTCTTATTGCATTCAGGTCTTTCAACACTGACCAGAATAATTCATGAAGCTGTACTTACAGTACTGCAAGGCATCTCTTAGGCTAAGGTTCCAAATCCTTCCACATTCCTCTTGAAAATCAGCTCCAAAAGGTCAAAGCCATACAGTCAGTTGTCTAGCAGCAATCCCACTCCTTGATACTACATTACTGTTGCAGTCAGGTCCATATTGCTGGTAGAAATCACCCAACCAAGTTCAGCTTGTGGGAAAAAAGAGATTTATTTTGACTTACAGGGTCAGGGTGAAGCTCCACGATGGCAGAGGAAATGATGGCATGAGAAGAGGGTGAACATCACCCCCTGGCCAACATAAGGTGGACAACAGGAACAGGAGAATGTGCCAAACACTGGCATGCGGAAACTGGCTATAATATCCTAAGCCCACTCCCAACAATACACTCCCTCCAGAAGGCATTAATTCCCAAATCTCCATCAGTTGGGAACCTAGCATTCAGGATACCCAAGTTTATGGGCGACACCTAAATCAAACCACAACAGCACAGATACATATTAACATGGCCTCAGTGTAAAGAACACAACCAATAAATTGTAAGCAGAGATACACAAACAGACATCCTCACTAAGAAAGTAGGCAAGGATAATTAACTAAACTGTTAAGAGATGGACATTATCTATTGATATTGATATTGATATTGATAGTTTTCAGAAAACTGAAAAGAATTAGCTGAGTAGAACTGAGTGTTTTCTGAGGAAATCTGCTCATACTTAGTCTTCAGTGTGAAAAAATTTAAAATGTTATTATGTAATGTACTTTGCTCACCCAACTCAGAACTTGAAGAAATGTGTGTGGATAGAATATGACTTCCATGTTTAGTAAGGTGAGGTAAAACTCAACAGCATAGAGTCTTCACCCTTGATGTGCTTCCTCATCACAACTTAAAGAACAATTAAAATACAAGTCAATGTCCTCTCATTTCCACAATGACTCTTCTACAAACTTTTAGCAATTTCCACTAACAATCTCAGAAAATCATTGGCAGTACCTGGATGCATTACAACTCTTCCCACTGAAAATGCATTCATTATCTGGATAAACCATGTATTGTCAGGAGCGTATGTATGCACATTGTTAAGAATACATAAATTTTTAATGCTGCTTAGTCAAATTATCCTATTTTCAGCATCCATTTAGAAAATATAACCAGTTCATCTTAGTATGGCACTTTTACCTTATTATGAAAGGATCTTTAACTTCTACCATAAAATGAACCACAGCTCAGTTTTATGTAAAACACGTCCTAAATAAACACTTCTTCAATAACTCAAGTTTACATCACTTTAGCACCAGACTTATGTATAACAGGTACTAGATGATAGATAGATAGATAGATAGATAGATAGATAGATAGATAGATAGATAGATGATAGATAGGTATGAAAAAGGTATCTAAGGAGATAAATGATGGAAAATTTTATATGTAATCCAAAGAGGCTAATATTGTGGTATGTCTATGTCTATTTAGGCAATTTTTTTGAGATAGGGTCTCACTCTAGTCCAGGGTGATGTGGAGTTTACTATGTAGTCTCAGAGTGTCTTCAAACTCAAGGCAATTGTCCTACTTCTGCTTCCTGAGTGTTGGGGTTAAACACATGCACCACCACACAGGCATATTTTAAACTACAATTTAAGCACTATTAAGCTATAGCACAGTGTAGGACAAAACTAAAATTAAGACTATTTCATTGTTTCTTACAACTAAATACATCTTTTCAAATTTTTAAATAAGAAAAGTGAAGGCAATTAAATTCCAAGTGGAATTCTCAGTGATTGAATTGTGAATCTTTCCAATAAAAACAATATCATAAAATATGTATTTTAGAATCCTGACATTCTCTTGCATCCATCCTTTCTTATACAAAGCACAGTCTTTTACTTGGAAAAGAAACATAGCAGGAATGTTCCTATATTAAAGTTCCCAATATTCTTTTTAATTAGAAATGTTGAACTATCAGTTTTAAAACAGGAATATGGAGACTAAATAAAGGATCCAGGTGCAGAGTAATAGAATTGTGTTTAGTTTGCATAAGTCCCTAGGTTTAGTATTCAGCAACTAAAACAAAAAAAAAAAAAAAAAAGAAGAAATGAGAAAAGCAATCAGTAGATGTTCCTATATTTGCATTTGGAAAAATACCAAGTGAATAAAAAAAAATGAGAAAAACTAGCTATCCCTGAAGAAACCTACAAAATCCCTATTTTTTCAAAGAATCAAGAATGCATATTATTTCTATATCCCTTAATGTAATTCAAATGTGACCATGTCTGTGCCAAATATTCTAAAGTCAGTACAGAAGATATTTTGTAACTCAAGTTGAAGCAAAAGATATTTCCCTGCAATTCTGATACATTGCCAACAAGATTGGCAATAATTCATTCTTCTTTGCTGTGTTGTAAATATTCAAGCATTTTCTGGACAATAACTGTTATGTTCTGTGCTTTTGTAATTCTGTAAAGAAATTCTGGAGTCTTCTTAATAAAGAGAAATAAAAACAGTATGATTAAACTATACTATACTAAGTGAGGTAATCCAGGCTTAGAAAACCAAATGTCACATGTTCTCTCTCATATGTGGATCCTAGCTACAAATGACTGGACTACTGTGTAAGTAGGAAGAAAACTCAGTAGCATAGGCTAGTAAGCTAGAAATGAGATATAAAAGGAATAGGGAAGGAGGGAGGAGCCACCTAATAGGATGGTATTGTATATATGTAAGTTGAAGAAGAGATTAATGGGGGTGAAAATGTCTAAGTTAGGTCAGGGGAAGAGATTGAGTAAGGAAAAGTAGAGGGAGGGCTAATCAAAATCTAAGAGCATATAAATAAATCATATGGAAACCTACTTTTGGACAATGGAGCACACAGGAGCCATAGATTGTTAATAGAAAATTTTCAGTGCCAGGGATGGGATACCTTCCAGTGAGTTGCTTGCCAGGGAGGTCCCTGATGCCCCCGAACATTACAGGCCATTTCCAAGGCCCTTGGTTTTCCGCCAGGAATACATGGAAAGACCCTATTGCTGAAGACTCCACATGCTTGGGCTGTAATGCACTGAGAAATCCTGTTGGAGCTGAGCTGAAAACCTTGTCCATGTAGACCAGCTGACAGAAAGCTGGAAAAATCCATGCTGCATGCAGTTCAATGGGAAAGACAGGAGTCACCAGTGAAGATACCCAACAGTGGACATTGCAAGCCTTATATTTGGCACACCATGCCAAATGAGTCAATGGGTACAATAGTGGCACATCTGTTATGGGGAAACCAACAGCCCTCTAATTTGACTGGAGGCCCACTCTATGGGAAAACACATCCCTGATACTGAAAGCCTACAACAGGGGTAGTCATGAGCCCTAGGAGTGTAATGTCTTCTGCTGTCTGGCTAAAAGTATATACTATGCTCACCAAACTGACCAACAAGTACCGCTCTTAATGTTTATACCCACATATTAATGCTACTCTCACCTTTGGCTAGGGAATATTTTCATAAGACAGTGACCTTGGGATAACTCAGGAGGCACCATGGTGTTGAGAAGTGACAGAGGAGTATTCAGCACTGAAATATCTCAATCATACCTTCCATGGCTCATGATCCATTGAGGAAGAGGTGGCAGAAAGCATGTAAGAGCAAAAGGAAGAGTAAGACTCCTTACAATGTGCTCCTCCAGACACAAAATGGCCTGGATATCCATGACTTCATGGTGCCTGACACTGCCTTCACAAGACCATCATAATAGGAAGCAACAATTATGACATCAAAACAAAAGAGAGACTGATTGAGAGGGGGAGGGGATATGATGGAGAGTGGAGTTTCAAAGGGGACAGTGGGGGGGAGGGAGAGAATTACCATGGGATATTGTTTATAATTATGGAATTTGTCAACAAAAATATTTTTAAAAAGAAAAGAGAAAAACTGGTCAATAAAACTATGCATGGCACCAATTATTGTTATTATTATATATACCTTTCATAATAATTATACAATTATTATACCTTCATACTAATTTTATGTAGATCTTTTTACATTATCTAATCCAAGTCATATAAAAGTGACCAAGAAATACAAATAATACTGGAAATGTAATTCAGTAGTAGAACCTTTGACTAACCTGTAGCATCCATGTGTATACCACACACACATATACACACACACACACACTTCAAAAATAAAAAGTTTCTTACTTTGTTCTTCTTGTTTTTAATTTATTTATTGGGGTATGTGTGTTAGTGTGTACTCATACATGCACATATGCATGTGTGTGAACATACTTATACTTCTCGGCATTACTGGGCATCTTCCCACTAACACAAGATATGTGTTCCACTTTTTGCATCTGGCTTAAGTGGGTGCTTTGCAATTGAAACTGGGTTTTGCAAGATAGTAGTTTTAATGATAACCCATTTCCCAGGCCCTAAAATTAGATATTTAAAAAGGAAAATTAGCCTGGTTGAGTGACATACACCTTTAGTTCCTGAACTTGTGAGGCTGTGTGCAGTGCAGTTACCAAGTTCAAGGCTAGTCTAAGCTATGCAGTGAGTTCCAAGTCAGCCTGAACTAGAGTGAAAAAAAAAAAAGCCTAGGAAAAATATTGTAAAACTGTTCCATTTTAAAATCAAAAACTTTTTGTGGTAACTAAGATCTGCTGTTTCTACATGTCAATGGTCAATGACAGATCATGTAAAAACTAAGTAGTTAAGAAGCTTAATACAATGAATCCTAAGTGTACATTACCTATTTATGCCCCTGGCTATGTGCATATGCTCATACATGCATGCACCAGTCCAGTTCTGAAATCTATTTTGTGTACCACCTAAAGCAGGAGTTGAGAGCAGTTTCTACTGAATGTACAATAGCTCAAGCATGTCAAAGTATATCAAGGCCCGCATGGTCCAGAGTCATGGACGTATCTTACTGATAACTTTCTGCATACTGAGGAATGTACCCCTTACTGCTCACACAAGCTGAAAGAAGACCAGAGCCACAGTTAGCGCCCATTTGGCTATCTTTCCAAGACATAAAGTTCTTTAAATATTTCAACACCTAGAAATCAATTTTAATTGAAGGGCAATGATGAGAAAACATCATATACTAGTGTTTTGTGATCAAAGAATCTCCACTTAAAAACAGCTGTGGCACATTCTAGCACTCAGAGATAAGAAGATGAGGCATCCACAAAACCAGCCTCAGCAACATAGTGAGTTCAGGACCATCTTGGGCTATATAAGGCTCTGTCTCAAAACAATCAGTCAATCAATCAAACAAACAAATGAAAATAAATAAACACCTAATAGATTTGTCAAATATGTTCAAAATCTCTATGGATTTCTGATCTTGGATCCCTTTCAACCAGAGCTTAAAAGTACAAAAAAGTATTCTACAATATTACGTATGTAATTTCTGGTATATATACATGTTATATGCAAGTGTGTATGTATAGTCGTGTGTGTGTGTGAGCATATGTTTCTGTGTGTGCATGTGTGTGGTTGATGTGTGACTTGGTCTCTCTCACTGAACCTGGAGCTCACTGATCTGGCTACCCGACTAGCCAGTAAGCACCAGGGATCACCTGTCTTCTCCCCAGCACCTTATTTCGCATTTTTTTAAATTTTTTTTTAAATTTTATTTGAGAGCGACAGACACAGAGAGAAAGACAGATAGAGGGAGAGAGAGAGAATCGGCGTGCCAGGGCTTCCAGCCTCTGCAAACGAACTCCAGATGCGTGCACCCCCTTGTGCATCTGGCTAACGTGGGACCTGGGGAACCAAGCCTTGAACCGGGGTCCTTAGGCTTCACAGGCAAGCGCTTAACCGTTAAGCCATTTCTCCAGCCCTTATTTCGCATTTTTATATGGAAATCTGGAAATATGCACTCAGAACCTCATACACTTTACTCACAAAACTATCCCTCAGCCAAAAATATATTATTTTATAAAGTGACCTTTAATCCCAGCATACAAAAGCAAGACATAGGAGGATAGCTGTGAGTATGATACTAGCTTGGGACTACAGAGTGACTTAAAAGTCAGCCTGGGATAGAGTGAGACCCTACCTCAAAAAATCGTGAAAAAATGTTATTTTATAATCAACATATATATAATATAGTCTTTTTTGTTTAATTTTTTACATTTTATAGATATAATAATCTTATTTAATAAACTTATAAAAATAGACTAAAGGCTACATTATGTTGGTTTGTCCATTCCTACCTTAGGTGATTAGTAGATTAAGACTAGATGTCTTAGGTTGGCCTTGAAATTTCAGAAGCTTTTCTACATCTGCCTCCCAATTGTGGGATTACCTACATGCACCACCAGGCCTGGCTTTATACCTCACTTCTAAAATTATGATGTCCAAGTCCCATGGCAAAGTGCTAACTTATCAACTAATTATTGCTAAGAAAATTTAAAAATAAAAGTTCATTTTATAATAGTTATACAGACTTTGGACTAAATTATAAAATAAAATTTGGGGGCTGGAGAGATGGCTTAGCAGTTAAGCGCTTGCCTGTGAAGCCTAAGGACCCCGGTTCAAGGCTTGATTCCCCAGGACCCACATTACCCAGATGCACAAGGGGGCACACGTGTCTGGAGTTCGTTTGCAGTGGCTAGAAGCCCTGGCGTGCCCACTCTCCTCTCTCTCTCTCTGCCTCTTTCTCTCTGTCTGTCGCTCTCAAATAAATAAATAAAAATAAGCAAAAATTTTAATAAAATAAAATAAAATTTGAACACTGTCAAGATATACACTAGACTTTATTATGTATTACAAATTAATTTTAAATAAGTAGTCTGAGAATTTTTGAATAATGACCCTATATTTGAAATACATATTAGAGCATCTTAAGTTGATTTTATTTAAACAAACTTCATATACAACTTCTGTGTATCAGTGATATAGAAATAACTTGAGAATGAATTATTTTAGTGGAAGAAATTACTTGAGAACATACTGTTTTACTTCATTCAAAGAGTGTTTGAAAAATCTGTTTACATAGGAACAGGTCATATGTAGATTGTGTCTATAATAATGTGAGCTTCTTGAGGGAAGGGCTTTGTCTGATCTGTTCATTGCTCTGTCCATAGTACTAATAACATGTCCGGCACCGTGGAAGTATTCAATATGTATGTGCTGCATGAATAAATGTATCATTAGTTTTCTACTAGTAATATAACAGACTTGAGTTGTTACAGGGTAACTTAAGCTTAATAACTCTGTAAGCCCCCAAACAATAAAGATTCTTTCTTTGAAAAGATTCCATAAATAAGATTTTTGGCTAAAACTTTTCTTCAAATTTGTTTGTTGTATGGTAGGTTCTAAGCAAAGTTTTTCCTTTTTATTCATTTTTTATTAGTTATGGACATACTAAGTATTTATACAGCAGATGTTGTTAATCATGCATTGGGAAACTTGTTCAGTCACCTAAAATATGCACCAAGTGTTTAGATAAGGTAATCTGATTCTTGTGATGGAAATTGAAGAGGACTTTTGAAATGTGTTGGGAATTTTTTTCAACTGATTTTATCTAATGCTACCTTTGTTTCTGGAATGAAGGTTCTTACCTGTGATATCTGACAGGATCTTTCCCTGGGTCGTTAATGCCAGATTACAATAATTGAATGCTTAGGCCATCCTGATCCCATTATTAAAAGAGAAGTAAACTGGTGTTTGGGATATTGCATGTTTAGATTAAAAATTTTAAACTTTTGTTGGTGTTCTGAAGAGAGATTAAAGTGACTGGCAGTGTGTTTATATGTGTGTGTGTATTTTAACTTTTCTGTATATTTCATTCTTCCTATTAAAGTTTAAGTACCTTTCTAAAATGTACACTCAGCCTGTCTGCAGTGATTCTGTTATCATTTTATTAAGCATGTTCCTGCTACTAGTTCAGGTTGGCTTTAAATTTCTGATCTTTATGAATTTGTCTCTCAACTAATAGGATTATTGGCAAGCCCCACCACAGCCAGCTCACAGGAATATATATGTATGTATGTATATATAACATACTTTCCCACCTATGCTTCTCCAATCTTATAAAAATTTAAGTCCATACTTGAAAGAGCCACTATATTATTTTCCTCCCCTCCCTAGAGTGGCTAAAATAAAACAAATGCTTCTGAGGAACCCTAAGGGTTGAAAATATAACCCTAAACTTGCTTACTCTTCAGTAGCAACCTAGGTTCTACTACAAATTACTTAATTAGAACTGGGACAATGAATCAGTGGATAGTAATACTTGTCACACAAGCATGAGGACCTGGATTCCATCACCAGATGGCACATAAAATCCTGGTCCTGTTGTACATACCTGAAGCCCCAGCAAAAGTGATGGAGGAGGACAGAGGACACCTAACGTCCTGTTCGCCTTTCTATGTGTGCTCATGGAGCACACTTATCTACACACATGCAAGCAAATACTGCATGCAAACACACATATATCCAGAAATACTACATTAAATTTCATAATCCATTAAAATTTATAACCTTTCATTGGTATTTGGGTTGCTTACACTCAATCAAAATATAAAGATTTTCATATGGATGGACATGGTGATGTACACCTTAAATCCCAGCATTCGGGAGGTAGAGGTAGAAGAATCATCATGAGTTCGAGGCCACCCTGAGACTACATAGTGAATTCCAGGTCAGCCTGGATTAGAGTAGAGGCCTACCTTGAAAAACCAAAATAATAATAATAAATAAATAAAGTGGTTCATATTGTACTTCATTTTTGCATTAAGTAAGAATTACCTTGGCACCATTCTAGCAAATGAGGGGAAAAAATGGAAAGCTCAATGGGGTACAGGCCATGTCTCCACCCCATCACCTTTTCCAGGAGTATCCTGGTCATTGCTGCCTGGGTGGGGGGTGGGGATTGTTGCCACCTGCCAGGGACTGGAAGAAGTAACTCATTACTGCACTTTGTGTTACCTCCACCAACACTGTGAGGGGATGACCACATTTTCACTGATCAAAGGTCTCTGACTGTGCATAAAGGTTCTCCTAACACTTGTTCTGTAAAGTGGGAAGGGTACAGAATTACCTCATTCCATTTGCATGGATGTAAAATCCAGGCCTCCCACATGGCCTGCACCGATACCACAGAGGAGGGGAGTCTTCCTTATTGATTTTGTAGGGATAAGATACCAGCTTTTCTCTTGGGCCTCTCTACCTAGTGGGGCACCTCATTAAACCTGGTGAAAATAGACATCTTGGCTCTCTTCTTGATCTCTATTACTGGGATAGGGAAAACACTTTTTCTGTGTGGTGTTTGGCTAATAAAGAGGTTGTACACACCTGAAACCCCAGTATCAAAATTTTCATTCTTGCTAGCTTGTTTTCTATTTTTGGTGCTTTGATTACAAAGAACAAGTTTGTATTAGTGTGTTTCTGCCACCAGCATTTCCCAACTGCTGGCTCTCCAGTATCCAGCCATGAAATGCAAGGTGAAAAGAAAACCCAAAAAGTTACCAAACTGAACCACTTTGATGTTGCAAAAGAAATTACTGAGGTCAGGGATGCATTCATGAATTTGGAATTAATGTGTAAATCTGGAAACATATTATAAAGCACCAAAAGAAAGAAAGGAAGGCAGGAAGAAAAAGAGAAGAGAGTAAGAGAGGAAAGGAAGTAAGGAAAGAGAGAGGTAAGGTATTACTCCAACCAAACCAGGGTACTCACCATTGGATCATTTCTTATGTCCCAAGACCCAGAACCAGCTTGACTTATCTTGACCTTCCTCTTATATCCCTTATATGTAATATCCATATTTTCAAAATAAATTTATTTTTAGAATGAGAGGGAGAAAGAGAGAGAAAGCGAATGGGTGTTTCTGGGCATCCTGCCACTATAATCTAACTCTAGATGCATGTGTCATTTTTACTAAGACTGGGGAATTGGACCCAGACTGGCAGGCTTTGAAAGCAAGCACCTTTAACTGCTGAGTCTTCTCTCCTGGCCAATATCCATATTTTAGAGTAAATTTTACTGGGGATATGTGAACATATCTCAACATAAAAGACTATATATGAGAAATCTATTGGCAACATTTGGCTAAATGTAGAAAACTTCAAAGCATCCCTTGTACAATCATAAATAAGATAAGACACCACACCAACTAAATAGAATGAACAAAATTTTAGCTCATGTTGAAGGGTTAATGAATCACTGACCTCAGACTACTGATCTTGGTGGACCATAAAACTTCCCTGGACCATAGAATGATAATTGGCTTCTGTTACAAAGAAAGCTCATAATAATGCAAAAATCAGCATCAAAAGCTATCAGGAACCCTGGACAAGTAAGGCTTTATCTTCCTCTTCCATTCCTCATTTCCTAAAATCCCCATCTCCCATCATATAGGTCTTTAAAAAATCTGCAGTCTCACACCAAGCATAGTGGCACATTCCTTTAATCCCAACACTTGGGAGGCAGAGCTAGGAGGATTTCCATGAGTTCAAGGCCATCCTGAGATGATATACTGAATTCCAGGTCAGGCTAGGCTAGAGTGAAACCCTACCATGAACCCCCCGCCCACCAAAAAAAAAAAAAAATCTAGTCTCCGATATTCAGAACAGCAGCAGTTTCATCCTGGGAGAGCTGCTGAACCTCCTCCAATAAAAATAGTCTTTGCTGCCTTTTCATTCCCTCTTGCACGTCTCATGTCGCTCTGGTCAATCCTGGATATTCTAACAACTGATGCTAAAATCCGGTTTCCTGGGTGACTTTTCCCCATTTATTGATTCTTTCCGTAAACTCAGTTTCCAGCCTTTTGCTTCCCCATATTACCCATCACTTTCCTATCCTCCCTCTTCCCCCGCATCCAGCACAGATTTCTCTTGCCATTGATCCAGCCATCCACCCAAAATCTGACAAAACAACATTAAAGTAGGGCTCAAACCCAGTCTACTGGTGTCCTGGATTACTGTCCTCCCGGACTCCAGGGTCATCTGTCCCTCTTGCCTCCAGCCCTATGCCTCCCAGAGGATGGATTTTGGGGATGCCCTGTTTCACTCCTGTGAACTCCATCTGGCTCCAAAGCCTCCTCCTGCTTAAGTTAGGTATCAAGTGACAACTTAATACCAAAATTAGTTCCCTGCCTTACCAACAGGTAATAGTTCATTTTGGCTGCATACATGGTCTTAAACACCTATTAAGGGAATGTAACCACAAAATATTACAATATGGACAAAGATTTGGACTAATAGTCTCCTCTGTCTGATGGTGGAATATAGTACTAAGCTCTTGATTAACTCATGAATTTTTCTGCCTCTTCCAGGCCCTTATTAGTTGGCCCTATTTGTCTTTAATTTTAAAAGTCCAAAAATTGTCCTCACTTGTTATGGTTGCCAAAGTTATTTGTTTGTATTAGTCCAATATCTCCTTGATATGCCTTGTGACAATAGAGTTGTTTACTCTGTGGCTTTCCAAGTTAATAAAGATTATAGAGACCTTTAAAGTTAATGTAAGGGCTGGAGAGATGACTCAGTGGTTAAGGCACTTGATTGCAAAGCCTAAAGACATAAGTTTGATTTCCTAGTACCCATATAATGCTAGATGTACAAGGTGGTACATGCACCTAGACTTTGTTTGCAGTAGCTGGAGGCCCTAGAATGACCATTATCTCTCTTTCTGTCTTCTTTCTTTCTCTCTAAAATAAATAAATAAATATTTTAAAGTTAATGTAATTTAAATATGTGACCCTGTACAAGCAGAAATAAATTTTAATATCCAATGTATAAATCCCTACAAAAAAAAGAGGTATATCTCTAGGGACAGGTCTCAGAGCCTAGCCCTAAAGTGCATTTAGGGCAAATCTGGATCCCAGTCCTAAGATATAGAAACAATTTAGAGCTCTGGCTATTTGTTCTTGCTGATATTGGTGATACTGGTTGTTTGATTGTGTTTCTTTGCTTATATAGAGAGAGGAAAGCCAGATTCTCCTGCCATTGATAAGCATCTCTTAAAATTTGTAACACAAGGGAACTCACATACCCTTAGGGAATTGGGCCCATACTCATCAGCCAACAGATATAAATTCATCAGAATATAGTTAAAAATACGAAGTCCTCAGCTGATTATTCAGCTGCAGGAATCTCCCTGCTAATTATTCTTTCAATGCTTTTCTGTAAAACTTGCCTATATCATACTCAGAGTCTGTGACACTAGTCAAGGGCTTGGTTTCTTCTTTTACTGATTTGTGTGTTTGTGTGTGTGTGTGAGAGAGAGAGAGAGAGAGAGAGAGAGAGAGAGAGAGAGAGAGAGAGGGAAAGAGAAAGAGAAAGAGAAAGAGAAAGAGAAAGAGAAAGAGAAAGAGAAAGAGAAAGAGAAAGAGAGAAACAATGGGCATGCCATGGCCTCTGGCCACTGCAATCATACTCCAGATACATGTGCCACCTTGTACATCTGGCTTACACGGGTCCTGGGGAATCAACCCTAGCTCCTTTGGCTTCACAAGCAGGAGCCTTAACTTCTAGTCTATCTCTTCAGCCTTGTTGTTGTTGTTGCTATTGTTTATATATTAATTTTTATGAGAGATAGAGAGAGGAGAGAGCATGTAGCACAGGGCTTTGAGCTCAGAGACTTACCAATAATAAAACTAATTCAAGATAAAGTATATAAGGTCTGAACCACCAAGAATCAAAGTCTAGGCTTCGAAAGACACTCCCCTGGGCCCACACTGTTGTGAAAATAAACTGATTCTCCATTTAGTCTCTGGTGCTGGTTCTGTAAGCCTTGCTTTCCCATATTAATATCAAGGTTAAAATTTGGGTATACATAGTGTTAAGGTTTGACTACTGAAAGAGTCATTAACAAAATATACAATGATATATTTTCATTAGTTTTATATGTTTATTTAAACTCCAATTGTAACATAAAATAAAAACTATAAAATGTATATAAACAACCTTCTGAACCTCTTAAGTGTCACCAGCTCACCTCATAGGGTCCTATAATAATAGACTAAATCCATCTATCTGGGACCCTTTTGATTGTTATCCAAGGCCTAAAATTCAACAGGAGAGGAGATCCCTTCCCAATTTTCTTTTTTTCTCTGATGCAATTGTGCTTGAAGAAGTCAAATTGAAACTCACTGACCATCTTCCAAAATACTTTGGGTCTCTCTCTCTTTCTCTCTCCCTCCCTCCTTCCCTCTCTCCACTTTTAAAACACAGATGTGTTAAGCTTGGAAGTAATTGGAATACAGACGCAATTTCCTTTTCCCCTGATAACATTTAAAGAAAACAAACAAACAACAACTAAAACAAAAACTGCACATTGTCTCCTGACCAGATGTTTGGTCCTAAAATATATAATATGTGGTGTTATATGAAAATGGTTGTGAAGAAGATGTTTGATTTCTAGTTGGGATATATTTTCACTATCAGCAATAGATAGACCATTCAAACATAAAATTAACAGGGAAGTAAGAGAGATCAACAAAACCATAGATCAGTTAGACCTAACAGACATCTATACAAAATTCTACCCAAAATCTACAGATTACACATTCTTCTCAGCAACTCACGGAGCTTTCTGTAAAACAGATGCTATATTGTGTCTTAAACAAAAGATAATATGAGTATACAATTAAATATGGTTAAAGTCCTAAGGTCAAAATTCAGGATTTCTTAAATATAATTCAACTCTTAAAAGTTGACAAGGTGTCTTATTCTGTTACAATAGAACTCATAGTGATTACTATACTAGTGTTTAAAAAATGGGTTGCAAACAGGAATTTTGTCATGAACCCACTATAGCTGAAAGAGTTTCTTGTCTAATAAGTTCTATTTATGTCTTCTCCCAATCCTCTTCTCTGACAACCTTTAATAACACCTTGATGCCAACTCTGAAATCAAGGTCTTCTTTACAACCAAGGAGACCTGCCTGGCCAGTACCTCTGCCCTCACCATATGTATCACCCTCAGGGTGTCACTTCCCTAGATCTATGCCTATGGTGGACCTGAGATGAATATGTTATGCAGGCCATATAATCCTGCTTATCTTCTACTTCCTCCTGCCAATTGCCTACCAAGTGTCAGTCTTTTAAGTCTTAGACCTTGAAAACCTTGTCACTTTTAATGGCTTCTCCCAACTCAGGACTGGTAAAAAGAAAAGCCACACCAAAAACACCAGGTTGTTCAACATCTGTCAACCTAACTGGGACTTCTGCTCACTCGGGACTTTAGGAACAGACCCCACCCCACCTTTATATCTTCTGTGTCTTCAAGTAACCACTGATCTCTGGCCACTCACCTCAGTAGGCAAAAAAGCTTTCCTGAACCATAGAATTATAAGGGAAGGGACATCTGTTACAAAACAAGCTCATAGCTCAAAGATCAAGCCTCAACAGCTATCCAGGTCAATTGGACAGGAAAGGCCTTCCCCTCTCAATGATTCTCTTCCAAAGATCTCCATCCTCCCTCTATCCCCTGGCTCTTTAAAAATCTGTAGTTTCCCACATTTAAAGGCAGCATCAGTTTCATGCCAGAAGAGATGCTTTCCCTCCAATAAAATTAGTCTGTGCTGGATTTTTCTTTTTCTCTTGTATTTCTCATATCGTTCTTGTCATTCTGAAATTCTAACAACAGCAATATCAACAAAGAAGTAAATAAAAGGGATAAAAACAGAAAAAAATGTTAAAGTATCCTTATTTGCAAATGATGTGGTCCTATACATAAGAGATATTGAGGACTCCATTAGGTGACTTGGAGAACTGATAAATGTTTTCAGCAAAGTAGTAAGATGCAAATTTAACATGTAAAAATAAGTAGCACTGTTTTAAATAAATGTCACATGTACTGAGACTATCAGAAATAATCTCATTTACAATAGCCTACGTAAAAACAAAGCATCTTGAAATAAACCTAACCTATGAAGTGAAAGACCTATACAATAAAAAGGGAAATACTTTGAATAAAGAAATCAGTAACAGAGCTGGAGAGATGGCTTAGAAGTAAAGGTGCTTCCTGCACAGCCAAAGGACCCATGTTTGATTCTCCATATCCCACATAAGCCAGATGCAAAGGTGAGGTAAGTGGAAGGTCACGCATATCCACTAAGTGGCGCAAGCATCTAGAGTTCAATTTCAGTTGCTGAGGCCCGGGTACATCAATTTTCCCTCCCTCCTCTCACTTCCTCTTTCTAAAATAAAAAAAAAAAAGGAAAGGAACACCTGTCAAACTATCTATCAAAAAAGTAAGTATTATCTCAATTTTCCTGGTGCTAGCTTACTCTCCATTGGAGAATCTGCTTCTCTTTTTCAGATAGATGCAGATCCTAAGGAGAGAGCTGCCCCAACATACCTCAAAAGGGGCTCAACTGAAACTAAGAACAAGTGGCGAAACAAACAAGGGTGATGTTTTCCTGTGAACTGGATACCAGCACAAAGAGGAAGGAGACCAATGCAGAGAAAAATCAACTCCTACCAAATCAGAGAGCCAGAGCCTCAGAGGACCCCAACACCTCAGCACTGAAGCAGACCAAAAATGAACCCAACATGGCTCAGGGAAATTTTGCGGAAGAGGGGATGGAAAGATTGTCAGAGTCACATGTTGGGTCATGATATGCAGAGACATTTATCCTGCCAATAACTGGGGGCTAACTCCACAATGCATGACCCATTTACATCAACAAGGAGGGTCCAATGGGAGGGAGTAGATCATAGATGAGCCTAAACAATGGTACCAAACTGCTTGTATTTGCTGAAAAGAAAACTAATAAATTAAAATAAAAAAATAAATTAATTTAAAAAAGTGTTTCCTTGGAGATCCCTAAAATATATATATATAAATTTTAATCTTACAATTCATGCAGATGCACAAAGACTCCAAAAATCTAAGGAAAACCTGGGAAAAAGTAAAATGCCAGAGGTAATTTCATACCTCAATTCAAGTTATACTGTAGATTCACAGTAATAAAAACAATATGGTACCAGGTGTGGTGAGACAGGCCTTAAATCCCACATTT
Organism: Jaculus jaculus; assembly: GCF_020740685.1. Lineage (NCBI taxonomy): Eukaryota > Metazoa > Chordata > Mammalia > Rodentia > Dipodidae > Jaculus > Jaculus jaculus. The sequence continues at coordinate 1,607,986 of NW_025423491.1, forward strand.
CATAGGCAGCAGTAGGAGGATTGCTGTGAATTTAAAATGCTGTGAACACTCACTCTGGTCACCAGGTCAGCCGGGGCTAGAGTAAGATCCTATGTTGAAAAAAATAAATTCATAAAAAACAAGCAACAACAATGAAAACAGAATGATATTAGTACAAAAACTTCCATGTAGATCAATGGACTAGAACAGAAGTCCCAGATAAAATTTCTCACCACTATAGTCACTTAATCTTTGAGAAAAATGCCATAATGGCATATATATATAAAATCTCACATTTCAACAAATAGTCCTGGGAAAATTATATATATATATATGACTAATAATATATAAAGTAATATATATATATATATATATATAACTAATTGTATATAATTGGTAATTATATATTAAACTAGATGGCCCAAAAACTAACTTCAAATGGATCAAGAACCTCATGCATGACTTAGAACTCTGTAAGTCTTAGAGGAAAAAGTGTGGATTACAATATAAAACATGGACATAGGTAAGGTCTTTCTAAATAAGACTCTTGTTTGTTTAAAAAGTAAGACCAACAACTAACAATTGAGAACATGGCTGAAACAAGATACCTTCTCCCTGGGGTCATGTGGACACATGCTTTCTCCCCAAATAGGACAAAGATGACATAGCAAATAAAGATTATCAGCTTATTGAATGTATTGGGGAAATTTACAGAACATGTTGAGGGTTGCTTACAAAAGAAATGGATAGCTCAAAGGCTGTCACACTATGAGAATTTTCATCACATCCTGTGGGTGGCAATCTCTGCATCACTGCTTCAGCCCAAAGGCAAAAAATTCACTGCACAACCTACAGGTAGCTCAGGCTAGCTCACTTCACCCCCTACAGGCAGTTCAAGTGATTCTCCTCTCACATGCCTGTCAGAAGGGCTCTCATCAAGGAACAACAAATGCTAGAAAGGTGAGCAAAGGGAAACCTTTAAACACTGTAACTGTATACGCTGGTACAGACATATAAATCAGTGTGAAGGTTTCTCAAAGAATTGACCTGTCATATGAGCCAGCTATACCTCTCCTGTGTTCTACTTTCCAGATCCCATGTTACCCAGATGGACAAGGTGAGGCAATTGCATGGTTGCACATGCCCAATAGGTGACGCAAGTGTCCTGAGTTTGAGTGCAGTGGCTGAGGCCCTGGCATATCAAATCTCTGTCTCTCCACCCTCTCTCTCTCTCTCTCATATTCTCTCTCTAAAAAAATCAATATAGACACTTCCGGTTAAGATGGCGGCGTAGGTACCACGCCAAAGCAGCCTGGGGGAAAAAAGACCAAAAAACCTCAGCAAAATGCACACTTTTACTAAAAAGTGAGGCATATAGGAAACTGAAGCGGCAGCGGAGAAGTAGGAGAGATCCAGAGCATCCAGAGCCCGCACAGGCCAGCAAAAGCAGCCCCGGCAGCTCCGCCAACTGCGGTGGCGGCAGGGCACACCAGAAAGCCTCCAGGCTCGGCTCCAGCTGCAGGAAAAGCCAGGTGCGGGCGCTTCCCCTCACACTGCGCTCTCCGCAACTCAGGAAACGTAAAGGGAAAGCGGCAGTGAGCAGGGAAGGAGCAGAACGTGAGGTAGAAGAACACGTGGAACAGTGAGAGAACCATAGCAGCTGTGGCTCCCTCCCCTCCCCCACCACCTGAGCCCAGCTCCAGAGAACAGAGCAGCGTCCCGGCACCCAGCCACGCCAACTTGAGCTGACAGCGGGACTCAAGCAAGAGCAGAGTTCAGCAGCAACATCAGCAGTTCCAGAACTGCTACCAGTGGTCCCAGCAGCAGCAGACCCAGGAGTGGCAACAACAGCAGACCCAGGAACAGCAGCAGTTCCAGCAGCGGGGGTGCTGATCTGCAGGGCCACAGTTGCCAGGCTTGATTTGCCCCACAGGAAAAGCCAGTGCCCAGCTCCAGAAATCAGAACAGCAGCCCGACAACCCAGGCAGCAACTTGACTGAGACCAAACTCATCCAAGGTAACTGGGTTTGCACCAGGGAAGGGTCTCACTTGGTCACAAGCTGACTGGGATCCCTAAACAGACCAGAAATCTTAACCTCTATGTTGACAGAGGATCTGGTTGTTATAATAACTACTCTGGCATACATACTTGGGGCTGGTTTTGACTGAATGGGTACAGTGTTTAGTTAACTTTTAGAATCTACCTGTGTTTTATTCCACTCAGCCTGCTTGAATACTCCCATAGCAGGGAAACTCAACCCCTAGGAGCACCTTTGTAGATACTCTCAGAGACTTAAGAGCCACATCTAACACCTTAAGCTCCTACCCTGAAAATATATAACATCAAATCAATTGATACAGCTAAGAATACCGAGCTAGCTAGAAACTCCAAGCATCAACTTAATCCAAGATGCAAATATATATACATTATAACACAAGAAACACTAAAAAGCAAGACGATATAAATCCACCTAAAAGTATTAATGCATCAGAAATGACCTCCAGTGAGAACAAGTTAGAGGAAATGCCTGAAAAAGATTTTAAAAGAATGATTGTAAATATGTTCAAAGAAGTCAGAGAACAAATCAAAGGAGTCAAAGAGGAACTTAAAGAGGAAATCAAAGGAATCATATAAGATGCAGGACACCAATTTAATGAAATAAAGAAGGCAATACAAGACATAAATAAGGAAATAGAAATAATAAAGAAAAACCAGTCAGAATTACTAGCAATGAAGAACACAGTTAATGAAATAAAAAAAAATCTGTAGAAAATATCACCAGTAGAATGGATGAAGGAGAAGACAGAATATCTAAGCTAGAAGACCAGGTGGCAGATCTAATACAGGCCAACAAAGAGAAAGACAAACTTATAGAAAAGTATGAGTGGGAATTTCAAGATATTCGGGACACTATGAAAAGATCAAATATTAGAATACACAGCATAGTAGAAGGAGAAGAATTCCAATCCAAAGGCATAGTAGGTGTCTTCAACAAAATCATAGAAGAAAATTTCCCCCAAATTGGGAAAGAGGTGCCAATACAGATACAGGAAACCTTTAGAACCCCAGCCACACAAAACCTGGAAAGAACCTCTCCTCACCATATTATAATCAAACTTCCAAACACACACACCAAAGAAAAAATATTGAAAGCAGTTAGAGAGAAAAATCAAGTTACCTACAAAAGCAAGCCCATCAGGATTACAGCAGATTATTCAACACAAACTTTTAAAGCCAGAAGGGCTTGTTGTGATATATTCCAAGTTCTGAAAGATAAGAACTGTCAACCAAGGTTACTTAAGCCTGCAAAGTTATCCATTCAAATAGACGAAGAAATAAGGACATTCCATGACAAAAGCAGGTTAAAGGAGTATTTGAAGACAAAACCAGCTCTACAGAAAATACTTGATAGAATCCTCCATGCTGAAGAAAAGGAAAAGCACACATATAAGGAACCTAGAAAAAACAAGCAATACTCAAATACTAGTTAACAGAAGAGAGCACAGGTAGAACAAGAACCACAAAAAAAAAGGGCAAACATAAATATACACCTTTCAATAATATCTCTTAATATCAACGCCCTCAATGCCCCAACAAAAAGACATAGATTCGCAGACTGGGCTAAAAAGCGGGATCCTACAATTTGTTGTCTCCAAGAAACTCACCTTTCTACAAAGGATAGACATTATCTTAGGGTGAAAGGTTGGAAAATGGTGTTTCAAGCAAGTGGGCCTAGAAAACAAGCAGAGGTTGCTATCCTAATATCAGAAAGGGTAGACTTTAGTCCAACGTTAGTCAAGAAAGATAAGGAAAGTCACTTTATATTGATTAAGGGCAAACTCCAACAGGAAGACATTACAATCCTAAACATATATGCACCTAACATGGGGGCTCCCAAATTCATCAAACAAACACTATTAGAACTAAGGTAACAGATAACACCAAACACAGTGGTGGTGGGTGACTTTAACACCCCACTCTCATCAATTGACAGGTCATCCCAGGAAAAAATAAACAGAGAAGCATCTGGACTAAATGAGGTCATAGAAGGAATGGACTTAACAGATATATACAGGATATTCCATCCAAAGGCTGCAGAATATATATTCTTTTCAGCAGCACATGGAACATGCTCTAAAATAGACCATATATTAGGACACAAAGCAAATCTTAACAAATTCAGGAAAATTGAAATAATTCCTTGCATTCTATCTGACCACAATGGAATTAAACTACAAATCAGTAGCAAGAAAGGCTATAGAGCATACACAAAATCATGGAAACTAAACAATACAATACTAAATGATGAATGGGTCAATGAAGAAATCAAGAAGGAAATCAAAAAATTTATAGAGTCAAATGATAATGAGAACACAACATACCAAAATCTCTGGGACACAATGAAGGCAGTTCTAAGAGGTAAATTTATAGCCTTAAGTGCCTATATTAAGAAATTAGAAAGGTTGCAAGTAAACGACCTCATGCTTTGCCTTAAAGCCTCGGAAAAAGAAGAACAAGCAAACCAAAAATCAGTACACAGGAAGAAATAATAAAGATATGGGCAGAAATTAATGAAATAGAAACAAAAAGAACAATCCAAAGAATTAATGGAACAAACAGTTGGTTCTTTGAATGGATAAACAAGTTTGATGAACCCTTAGCAAATCTGACCAAAAGAAAGAGAGAAGAGACACAAGTTAATAAAATCAAAGATGAACAAGGTAGCATCACAACAGATTCCAGAGAAATTCAAAAAATCTAGGGACATACTATAAAAGCATATACTCCACAAAGTATGAAAATCTGAAAGAAATGGATGATTTCCTTGATCTATATGACCTACCTAAATTAAATCAAAATGAGATTAATCACTTAAATAGACCTATAACAAACATGGAGATCCAAACAGTTATCAATAATCTCCCAACTAAAAAAAGCCCAGGCCCAGATGGATTCACTGCTGAATCTTACCAGACTTTTAAGGAAGAGCTAACACCATTGCTTCTTAAGCTTTTCCAGGAAATAGAAAAAGAAGGAATTCTACCAAACTCCTTCTATGAGGCCAGCATCAACCTGATACCAAAACCAGGCAAAGATAGAACAAAAAAAGAAAATTACAGACCAGTCTCCCTCATGAACATAGATGCAAAAATTCCGCAACAAAATATTGGCAAACAGAATACAAGAGTATATCAAAAAGATCATTCACCCTGACCAGTAGCCTTTATCCCAGAGATGCAGGGATGGTTCAACATACGCAAATCTATAAATGTAATACATTACATAAATGAGTTGAAGTACAAAAATCACATGATCATCTCATTAGACGCAGAGAAAGCATTTGACAAAATCCAACATCCCTTCATGATAAAAATCCTACAGAGACTGGGAATAGAAGGAACATATCTCAATATAATAAAGGCTATTTATGACAAGCCTACAGCCAACATATTACTAAATGGGGAAAATCTGGAAGCTTTCCCACTAAAATCAGGAGCAAGACAAGGGTGTCCACTGTCCCCACTTTTATTTAATATAGTTTTGGAAGTCTTAGCCATAGCAATAAGGCAAGAGACACACATAAAAGGGATACAAATTGGAACAGAAGAGATCAAGTTATCATTATTTGCAGATGACATGATTCTATACATAAAGGACCCTAAAGACTCTACTAGCAAACTGTTAGAGCTGATCAAAACCTACAGCAGGGCTGGAGAGATGGTTTAGTGGTCAAGCGCTCGCCTGTGACGCCTATGGACCCCGGTTCGAGGCTCGGTTCCCAAGGTCCCACCTTAGCCAGATGCACAAGTGGGCGCACGCATCTGTAGTTCGTTTGCAGTGGCTGGAAGCCCTGGCGCGCCCATTCTCTCTCTCTCCCTCTATCTGTCCTTTCTCTCTGTGTCTGTTGCTCTCAAATAAATAAATATAATTAGAGAAAAAAAATTAAAAAAAAACCTACAGCAATGTAGCAGGATACAAAATAAATACATAGAAATCAGTAGCCTTGGGCTGGAGAGATGGCTTAGCGGTTAAGCGCTTACCTGTGAAGCCTAAGGACCCCGGTTCAAGGCTCGGTTCCCCAGGTTCCACGTTAGCCAGATGCACAAGGGGGCACACGCGTCTGGAGTTCGTTTGCAGAGGCTGGAAGCCCTGGAGCGCCCATTCTCTCTCTCTCCCTCTATCTGTCTTTCTCTCTGTGTCTGTCGCTCTCTAATAAATAAATAAATAAAAATTAAAAAAAAAATCAGTAGCCTTCATATATGCTAACAACAAACACACAGAGGATGAAATCAGAGAATCACTCCCATTCACAGTTGCATCAAATAAAATTAAGTACCTTGGAATAAACCTAACCAAGGAAGTAAAGAATCTCTACAATGAGAACTTTTCAACACTCCAGCGAGAAATTGCAGTAGACACTAGAAAGTGGAGAAACATCCCTTGTTCCTGGATTGGAAGAATCAATATTGTGAAAATGGCAATCTTACCTAAAGCAATCTACACATTTAATGCAATCCCTATCAAAATTCCAAAGGCTTTCTTCATGGAAATAGAAAAAACAATCCAAAAATTCATTTGGAATCACAAAAAATCTTGAATATCTAAAATAATACTGAGCAACAAAAATGAGGCTGGTGGTATCAGCATACCTGATTTTAACCTATACTACAAAGCCATAGTAACAAAAACAGCATGGTACTGGCACAAAAACAGACATGTAGATCAGTGGAACAGAATAGAGGACCCAGATGTAAGCCCAAGTAGCTATAGCCACCTGATATTCGATAAAAATGCCAAAAATACTCATTGGAGAAGAGACAGCCTCTTCAGCAAACGGTGTTTTGAGAACTGGATATATATCTGCAGAAGGATGAAAATAGATTCTTCTCCTTCGCCATGCACAAGAATTAAGTCCAAATGGATTAAAGACCTTAACATCAGACCTGAAACTCTGAAACTTCTAGAGGAAAAAGTAGGGGAAACCCTTCAACATATTGGTCTTGGCAAAGACTTTCTGAATACAACCCCAATTGCTCAGGCAATAAAACCACAGATTAATCACTGGGACCTCATGAAATTACAAAGATTTTGCACTGCAAAGGACACAGTGAAAAAAGCAAGGAGGCAACATACAGAATGGGAAAAAATCTTCACCAGCTATATATCTGATAGAGGATTAATATCTAGGATATACAAAGAACTCAATAAGTTAAATAATAAGGAATCAAACAAGCCAACCAAAAAATGGGCTATGGAGCTAAATAGAGCATTCTCAAAGGAAGAAACACGAATGGCATATAAGCATCTAAAAAAATGTTCTACATCACTAGTCATCAGGGAAATGCAGATTAAAACTACATTGAGATTCCATCTCACTCCTGTCAGATTGGCCACCATTATGAAAACAAATGATCATAAATGTTGGCGGGGATGTGGAAAAAGAGGAACCCTTCTACACTGCTGGTGGGAATGCAATCTGGTCCAGCCATTGTGGAAAACAGTGTGGAGGTTCCTAAAACAGCTAAAGATTGATCTACCATATGCCCCAGCTATAGCACTCCTAGACATATATCCAAAGGACTCATCTCATTTCCTTAGAAGTACATGCTCAACCATGTCTATTGCTGCTCAATTTATAATAGCTGGGAAATGGAACCAGCCTAGATGTCCCTCAACAGATGAGTGGATAATGAAGTTGTGGCACATTTATACAATGGAGTTCTACTCAGCAGTAAAGAAAAATGAAGTTATGAAATTTGCAGAAAAATGGATGGACCTGGAAAGGATTATACTAAGTGAGGTAATCCAGGCCCAGAAAGCCAAGCACCACATGTTCTCTCTCATATGTGGATCCTAGCTACAGATGATTGGGCTTCTGCCTGAGAATGAAAATACGTAGTAGCAGAGGCCAGTAAGGTAAAAAGGAGACATAAAGGGTAGAGAAAGGAAGGGAGGAGGATACTTAATAGGTTGATATTGCATATATGTAATTACAATGATTGTAATGGGGAGGTAATATGATGGAGAATGTAATTTCAAATGGGAAAGTGTGGGGTTGGGAGGGAGGGAATTACCATGGGATATATTTTATAATCACGGAAAATGTTAATAAAAATTTTAAAAAATAAAATAAAAAACAATCAATATAAATAAATAAATAAATGTTTTGTTCAATTAATAGATTTGCACCATTCATATATCTGCATTGTCACTGGTAACACTAACTGAAACTGGGTTGAAGTAAATATGTTAACATGAATTTCAGGGGGCTGGACAGATGGCTTAGCAGATAAACTCTAGTACCCTCTATCTAAAGCTCCAAATGAGAATAGAGTGAAGGAGGATAAAATGAAACATATCTAGGAGAAATATTTCAAATTTGTGTTTGCTCCATCACATCATGTCACTCCAGGTTTCCATCAGGGGCTGAGATTCATGAGCACAGAAAATGTCATGGTGAACAGAGATCTAGCAGAGTTAGCACTGATGAGGAACTGACAGGGGAGGGATGCTGACAGCCAGCTGAGGAGGCACTGCTAGGACCAATAGCCTGAAGGATGGGACTCTACAGAGCCAGGCTAAAGAACTGAATAAAATGTACTCACTGCATGCCACCAATGACAGAACATGAATTAGCACATATTTTCCTAGGTTAGAAAGGTTCTTGCAGTCTGACAAACTGAAGTGTAGTTGGAATTGCTCTCAGACAGCTCAATATTTCTTTCAATAAAATAGTATGGGCTGGAGAGATGGCTTAGCGGTTAAGCGCTTGCCTGTGAAGCCTAAGGACTCTGGTTTGAGGCCCGATTCCCCAGGGCCCACGTTAGCCAGTTGCACAAAGGGGCACATGCACCTGGAGTTCATTTGCAGTGGCTGGATGCCCTGGCTCACCCATCCTCTCTCTCTCTCTCTCTCTCTCTGTGTGTGTGTGTCTCTCGCTCTCTCTCTCTCTCTCTGTCTATCATTCTAAAATAAATAAATAAAAATGAACAAAAAAATAAAAATAAATAAAATAGTATGTAAGCAAGGCTTGGTGGCACACACATGCAAGCCCAACATTCAGGAGGTAGAGATGGGAAGATTAGAAGTTGCAGATCATCTTTGCATATATAGTAAGTTCCAGACCAGGAAAAGGAAAATTCAAAATAAATGATTGGGGGATAAGTGGGATTATTGGATCAGTGATTAATGGTGGGAACCCCTATTTTGTGGTTGTTGTTTCTCACCTTTAATATAGTAATTGAAAGTAGGAATTCAGGAAATCGCAAGTGACCACACATACATGGGGAAAATGTGAAAACAGTTAATCATTATAAGGGCCTGATGACTTTACTTGAGGTGAATAATTATGGGATTGTTTGATGAAAATAAATAACAAAAAGTTTCTATGAATTCTGTGAAACTATACCTTTCTTGAAGTTTGCTCTTGCATGACATGATCAGAAAATAAAAGACTGAGGCTAAGAGCTGTGGCAGCAGAAAAGCAGGGAAAAGTAGAGAAAAAGAAAAGAGAGAAACAGAGAAGTAGAGACAGAGAGAGAGAGAGCAAGAGCAGAGAAGCAGAGAGAGAAAGATGGAAAAACTCAGCTGCCATCAGCATTAGCCTGTCAGCTTGCACCAGAATTTGACTTTGAGTCATTATTGCACCGCTCCCTTTCACACCTCTCTTCAAAGAGCCTCCTTCAAGCCAGGGCTGGAGCCTGGCAAGAGGTAGAAAGGAATGTAGAGTGGGAGGCATAAAGGGAAGGATGGAGAGAGATGAAGGAAGGAGAAAGGAAAAGAAAAATAATGCATATAAACATAGCACAAGAGTGATAAAGCAAGTAGGAATAATTGATGATGTAGCAAGGTGGTCCCACACTATTTTTGGAAACTTTAGGTTTATGCACTTGAAAGTATGACAAAATTTATAGTAATCAAATCCACAAATGATAGGTAATATATGGTAGACAGATACATTGATAGATAAATAGAAGATTGATTGATAATGCATATCTCCAAGATTGGCACAAGAGTTGACAAACTATAGCCACAGTCCTAACATGGCTTGACACCTGTTTCTTTATGTCTGTGGGATATGAACTTTTTCAACATGATGAGGAAAAAAGAATAGTATTTCATGAATGTGGATATTAGATAAAATTCAGATTTTGATGTTTAAAAGAAGTGCCTTGGGAACACAGCCAGATTATTAATTTACACACTATGTATGGTCGCTTTCAATCCACAACAGCAGAGGTAGGTAGCAGCAACAGACAACACTTGGCCCACACAGCCTGAAGGGTTGATCTGAACCTTCCCAGCCTCTGTTGTAATGATTAAGAAAATTTCACTAGGGAGTCTTCACTTCAGATACCGTTGTATGGAGAGTATTTGGATGAGCTGAGTCACTACAAGCCCATCAACCACAAGGAATTTATTACCCTTGACTAGATTTATTTCTCACTGTTGAGTCAATTAAGCATTGGCAAAATGAAGTGTTTCATAAATTCTCTATGTAACTACATCCTAAAGCTATTTTATAATACAGAGGTATTAAGTCATTTACTTAGCACAGTTTATATTTGACCATATTTTATAGAAGTCCTAGTATTTTCAGGAGTTGAACTTATAACCATGGTGGTGGAACTCTGTGATAGTTGAATCCTACAGGGAGGTTTCCTCAACTACTGGCTTCCAAATTATTACAAAACTCCCAGCCAAGTGGCAGAATTTATATCCAGATGAATTCCCCCACATTAACAAAGAAACTTTCTCCTAACAAGGAAGTCCTTTGTTTTTGGCTTTTGTTCCTTGACATAGAGTCACATGTAGCCTTTAACTCATGTACCTCCTGCATCCCTTCACCTCCCATGCACCGAAAGCACAGGCATGCACCACCACACCTGGGGTAATAATGCTTTATCAAGAATGGAGCTGCTGGGTGTGGTGGCACACGCCTTTAATCCCAGCACTTGGGAGGCAGAGGTAGGAGGATTGCCATGAGTTCAAGGCCACCCTGAGATGACAGAGTTAATTCCAGGTCAGCCTGGACCAGAGGGAGACCCTACCTCGAAAACCAAAAAAAAAAAAAAAAAAAAAAAAGAAGAAGAAGAAGAAAAAGAATGGGGAGATGCTCATCTGGTAAGAGCACTTCCCAGACAGGCATGAAGATCTGAGTGGGACTGAAACCATCTGAGCATACTTCCGTAAAGCCCACATAAACAGCTGAACATGACCACACATGCCCGTGATCCTAGTCCTATGGGGAAGAGAAACTTGGAAATTTGGAGCTCATAAAAATGGTAACTGTGTGTACAAAGACAAACTCCATCTCAAGAAAACACACAGCTGAGTGATGGAGGGGAACAGTTCATACATGTTATACACAGCTCACCATGTGTTATATAGAATATATGTATTTTTTCATTCCCAAATGCTGTTAAACTCAGGAAGCTATGTAAAGGAGGAACAGTGCTCAAACAACTCACAAACCTGCAAATTTAAATCACTTTCCATAACTACCATTTTTCTTTATGAAATTGCAGCATTCAAAATTACTTAATTCTATCAGATTTTATTAAAATAATAGAATTTTAATTTCATAACAACATTGTTGTCATAATGACTGAGCACTTGCTGAAATTGCCAACTTAAGGTAATCATCCTAAGCTATATATGCAAATGTGCTATGACCTCAACAACCCAGTCATAAAGTTCTTTGCAATATATAGTATGGCTGCACTGTACCTGATTAGGAACAATGAGATGAAATTTGTAAAATCATCAGAACAACTGTTCTTCATACAATCTCACTAAGGATAAACAATGTGGGCTGAAGATGCTGCTTAGGTGCCAGCAAAGGCAAAAGACGCACATTCAATTCCCCAGTATCCACATAAAGCTAGATGGCAGTACATGCATCTGGAGTTCCTTTGCTGTGGCTAGACCCTAGTGTTTCCATTTTCTCTTTCTCTGTTCCTCTTTCTCTATTTGCTTCTCTCACATAAATAAATAAATAAATAAATAATTTTTAAAGTGAAATTAAGCAATCCAGTTCATCAAGAATCTATTACTAATTCTTGCTTCCTTTTTGTAGGGTCTTGCTCTAGCCCAGGCTTGCCTGGAATGCACTATGTAGTCTCAGGGAGCCTCAAATTTAGGGAGATTCTCCACATCTGCCTCCAAAGTGCTGGGATTAAAGGTGTGTACCATGGCGCTTGGCTTTAATTTCTTGATTCCATTAAGACACACACACACACACACACAATTGCTAGAAAAATTGAAAAGAATCAAAATTTTAAATCAGTAATAAACAATTTCAACTCCTAATATTAAGTTAAAATCTTATTTTTTTTTCCATCATGGGAAAGCATGCTACAAATATTCTGAGGACAGGGAAGCACACAGGAGCATGCGTGTCATAAAAAAAAAAAAAATGTTACTCCTCTCTTTGCCTGATCCTTTGTTCTTTAAATGTCATAATAATAAACTGTAAAATGTATAGGTTACTCTCTTACTTCATTGACATAAAAATCATCCTTTCTTGAGATTCTATGATTTTAGATAATATCAATATTTATTAAGAAACTTTAAAATAAATATTTCACTTTGTGTTTTTCCTTGAGACAAGATCTCTCATGGAAACTAGAGCTTGCTGGGTTTTGGCTAGGGCTGACCATGAATGTTCAGTGATGTTCCTGTCAATGTTCACTTCAGTTCTGGAGTTACAAAGCCATACCTGGCACTTATCTTGGGTCTGTTGTCTGAACTGAAGTCCTTATGTTTATACAGCAAACACTCTTAGCCGCTGAACCATCTCCACAACCTTACAGCCTTTTTTCTCCATAATATTTTATTTATCAAATCTGCATTTAGAACAAGTATCCCTGTATTTGGTTTCACAAGTTGTATTGGAATAGAGCCGCACCCATTATTGTACCTGTTGTGCATAGCCATCTTCATTTAATAAGAGCATAGTGGAATAGCTTTAACTAGGATCATCTGGCCTCTTAAGGTATAATTTTTAGTAATTGACCCTCAACAAAATGTTTACTCTGTCCCCACTAAAATGTATTTGAGTTACAGCCATGGTTACATATCCACAGTGCAATGTAGAGATATTGGAAATATGACTATCATATCTATCTAGATATCACTAGGCAGCACTAACTTAAAACTTCAATGTTAAATAATCTACAGTGTTGGAAAACAATAACTTGGCATGATATAGAATCTGATTGTCAAGATGATTTTGAATAGAATTGGTAATTATTATGGAATCTTGAGAAAAGTAACTAATTTATAAATATAGGTTAAATCTATGCACTCTATGTTAGCATTGTCCAGGGGAGTGGTTCCTTAGCCACAGCTTGTATGCTTATCTTCAAGATTATTCCAATGGTCTTTTTGATGTTGTTATCTTCACAATAGGGTTTCTTTCTAAACCAGGGTGACATGGAATTTACTATGTTGTCTCAGAGTAGTCTTGAACTCACGGCTATCCTAGTTCCTCTGACTCCCAAGTGCTTGGATTAAAGGTGTACACCACTACACCGGGCTCTAATGGTCTTTTTGAAAAGAGAATACTTTCAATTAGACAAAAATAATTTAAAGCCGGGCATGGTGGCGCACACCTTTAATCCCAGCACTTGGGAGGCAGAGGTAGGAGGATCGCCGTGAGTTCGAGGCCACCCTGAGACTCCATAGTGAATTCCATGTCAGCCTGGGCTAGAGTGAAACCTTACCTCGAAAAACCAAAAAGAAAATAATAATAATAATAATAATAATAATAATAATAATAATTTAAAAATATTATATACGCATGCTAAGATCTGCCTGGTAGTATTTCTCCAACCCTCAGAATAATTCCTGGAGAGAATAAATATTTCCAGAATAACCCATCATTCCTCTTCACTTTGTTGTCTCTCGCCCCTGAAAAGACTATTTGGTAGAAAAACAGTTTTTCCAAAACTCAAAGTAGGAAGAAAATAGAAAATTTCCATGTATTGAATGATACTGAAATGAGTACCATACCGTCCTTAGCAGTAAAAAGTGTTTATGAAACAGAATATACAAATGGCCCTCCTTTTTATTTCTTAAGCTACGTTTTTTCTACCATGCACACACATTTCACTGCAGTCAAATTCAATGTTTGAAGTCTCTGTGCACTTAAAAATTGGCCCAAGCTGAGCACGTGAGCATGGCAGTGTACACCTTTAGTCACAGCACTCAAGGGGCAGAGAGAGAGGACTGCTGTGAATTTGAGGCCTGTCTGGGACTACAGAGTCAATTCCAGGTAAGCGTGAGCTAGTGAGCCCCTACCTTGGAAACCACCCCCTCCCCCCAAAAGCTTTCAGCACTTAGAGTTAAGAACAGATGCTAGCAAAGCAAAGACTGCATCTATCTCCTTCCTAGGTTTCTTTTTCTTTTTCCTTTTATCATTTAGTAACTAACAGTGTTTGCTTTTACTTTCTGTCCCCATCCACAGAACAGTGAGGGCAATGTCTGTCAGCACAACACACTGTGATTAGAAAATCAGCATGGGGAGTTGCTGATGCTTGTGGGCAGCACCCTGGAGCTGGCTGTGGGTCTTGGCAGGGCCAGTAGCTAGGTGTCATCTCAGTGATGACCAGGGACTTCCTGCAGCCCCTCAGCCCTTTCCGCTCCCCCTACCTTCTGCTGAGAGGTCTCACCCACAAGCAGATTTCCAAGGCTGCCTCCTCTGCCATCCTGCTGGATACAGGCACAGGAAAATGAACTCCACTGCTCCTTCCTCACCACTAGTGCCTCCCACACAAGAAGTTCACAATTTCCCTAGTGACTCTCTGGTTGAACTGCAGCATTGTGATGTCATGGGCCATTCCATCTGCATATAGTGCAGGGGAGGCCAGAGCAGTCCATGATTCCATAGGGGAGGGTGCAGAGTGGAGAAGGGCTCAATGGAACGGACAGGGTGGTTGTCCAGTCATTGGTGGAATACCTAGTATTGGCTGAAAGCTGCTCAACAACCACCTCCTTCCTACCACACCTTTTTTCCCCTCCCCTACCCCAGCACTGAGATATTTTAGTAATGATCTCTGGCTTTGGGGTATAATATCATTTCCACAGGGTAATTCTGCCCAAACATTCTCTGTCTCTGTCTCTCATATGCGTTATTACCTAGTGAAGAAATAGGTTTCCACATGGCTTATTCATAACATCTTAAACTTTACTTAACCCTCCTTCCACCTCTCCTCTCCTCCATCCCATACCCAGACCCCACTTGGACCATTTCACCCCCAGTATTCTGTCTCTCTGCTGCATTTCTACCATACCCTACATGTCTACCACATGCTTGAAGAGCTTACAATCTGAAGAGAGAGATAATTATAAACTTAAAGACAAGACAAGAGTTGAAACACACCGTTGTGCTCTGGAAAGTCCAAAGGCTTATTCTTTTGCATTATGTTTAGCATTTTTTCTTGTTCTTTTTCTAACTTCTATTTCCAATGACTGAGTTCTTAAGAAGCTGCCTTAGGAAAAAGAATGACCAAAGACTTGGAAAACACATTTGATCATGTATTCAAACCTTTATTTATCTGAAGAGAAAAATGATTCTAAATGAATTCTGTTCCAAAATATGTTTTGTTTGTCTTTGTCTTCAATATGTGTCACAGGAAAGTGCTAGCAGGCCCCTTATAACTACTGCTATTTGATGATAACTTTAGAGCAACAAGAATTATTTCTTATGGGACTATCGAATGAGATCCAGATCAAGCTGGTCTATAATAAGACCCTACCTCAAACACACCACACACACACACACACACACACACACACACACACACACACACAAACTTTTCCCTCTACAAACAATATAACTTATTTTAAAAGTTCTGATTATTCAAAGAAGTCCCATAGTGCACCTTTAGTAAAGAGATTCAATATGTTTCATCAACTGAAAGAAACCCAAGGTGCAAAATTGCAAGCACAGAATGATCAGATTTCACATTTGCCTATGATACTTATATGCCTGCATATGCATGCATGATCTCTGGTGGGATATACTTAGTTTTTCTGCAAAAGTTTGAGATAATAGATCTTTCACTAGATGCTATTTATAATCATAAACTTTACTATGCAAATATGATAAAGTTCTAACTTAAAGAAAACAACCTAGGGCCAGGGATGCTGACTCATGCATTTATTTCCATCACTTGTGAGGCAAAGGTAGCTAGGATCGCCACCCTGAGACTATGTACTGAATTTGGCCTAGAGAGCTGGCTCCATGGTCAAAGTGCTTCTTTATTACATAATGGATTCCAGGACAGCCTGGGCTAGAGTGAGACAATACCTCAACAACAACAAAAACAACAACAAGGAAACAACCTAGGTAAGGGATGTGGAGATGGCTCTGTGGTTAAAGGCATTTGCTTGCAAAGCCTGCTGGTCCAGGGCTTTATTCTCTGATGCCCACAGAAAACCAGATATACAAAGTGGTGCATCTATCTGGAGTTCATATGCAGAAGCAAGAGGCCCTGGCAATCCCATATTCACTCTTGCTCCTCTGTACTCATAAATAGATAAAAATACTTTAAAAATTAATTAAATTAGAATCTAAGTAATGGCTTTGAAGAGTAAATAAAAATAAGCCTGCTCATTTAAGACCTGGTTAGCCAGCTGTGAATTAGTGTAGACTACATTTTGGCCTGTTTGGAGTATTTGTTGACATCCTATGACACTATTACCATTGGGAAGTGCTAGTACCTTTAAGGCAAACCAACTTATGAAATGGAAAGAGCTGTGGCCTAGTTGGGGAGGAATTGAGGAGACTGGGAGTATACTCTTGAAGAGAATACTGGTGCTTTAGTTTCCTCTCTCTGTTTCTCTCTCCCTTTCTTTCACTGATTCTTTCTTTTCCCTTCCCTTCCCTTTCCTCTCCTCTCCTTTTCCTCTTCTTCTTACTACTCTTCCTCCTCCTCTTCTTCCTCTTCTTCTTCTTCTTCCTCTTCTTATTCTTCTTCTTCTTCTTTTTCTCTTCCCCCCCCCCTCTCTCTCTCTCTTCTCTCCCTCACCATGAAGTTAGTACTTTCTCCACTGATTACTTCCATTTTACCACAGGCCCAAAGCAACCATGGACTAAAACCTCCCAAACTATGAGTCTAAATAATTTCTCTTTATAACTTGAATTACTTCTGATGTTGGTTAAAGGGAAAGCTAATGTGTAATATAATATTTTTCTCTAGTCTGTATCATTTTTGTCTGCTCTGGTTAAGTCTAAATGGGTGTGTTTAGCTTATTAATGTGAGCAAGCATTCCACATATTAGCTGAGGGGGAGAAGCCTATGAAGAGGCAGATGCCACATGTTATCATCCAAAGTCTCAGGAGAGGGATTTCAGGAGAAGGAGTGGTTGCCTTTTCACAGGAAGAGACCTCACACTGATTTCTATGACTTTATTTACTTACCCACTTGTGCTTGTGCCTACATACCTGTCTTTTAGGTTGCAAGTAGATCAACTTTGAAGATCTTTCCATGTGTGCAGAGATCCAGTCTCTTCCTTTACTACTACTATGCCTGGAACCATCATTTTCACCTGCTCTGACAAACAGTCTGAAATATTATTATCTATCATTATCCTTGTAGCTATTGTGAACTTAAAAAATCTAAGCCAAGTTTGTGGTGGTGTTGTTTTATGTAATGTGACAAAATACTGAACAGAAACAACTTATGGGAAGAAAGGTTTATTTTTACTCACAGTTTCAGAATGACTTGGTACATCATGGGGTAAGTCTGTGTGCTGCAGAGGCTCCTCACATCACAACAGACAGGAAGCAGAGAGTGAGGCTGGAACCCATCTGTCAGCCAGTTCCACTTCGTAGAGGTTCCACAAGCTCCCCAAAGCAGTGCCCCTGGTCAGGTAAAAACATTCAAAACATGAACCCCTGAGGCACATTTCAGATTCACTGTAAAGCAACTGTACAGCAACAGACTCCTCAAAACCTGCATGCACAGGTGTTTTCAGCCTATTGGTTGTTGGCAAGTCCCCTCTTCCAGTTATCCAGGCTGCAAACTGGTCTCATGATGGGCAAGAGCTCAGCCTCTCTTTTCAGTCAGAGGACCCACTTTAGGTGTTAGTTGTCACCTTCCACCTCATTTGAGAAAAGATCTCTCATTGGTCACTGCTGCATTCACAGGGCTCGCTGGCTCACAAACTCAAGGTTTCATTCAAGGTTTATAATAACATACCTGAAAATTATCTTAAGGCTGTAGAGGATATTACAGACTGGCCATTTCTCTCAATTTATGCTAAATATCTGGTGCAGTATATACCATTTTTTTAACGCTCCCTTGTCCCCACTGCAAGTGCATTGTAAAAAAATTGAATGATATTTGGTCAGTCTGTGCTAGAGCAAGACCCTACCTTGAAAAAAAAGTAATCTTTTAAAAGTTAAATCAGGTCATGTCACTTTCAGGACACTCAGTGTCATCTCTCATGTTTCACAACAGACTTCTTTCAGTATAAAATCCAAATTCTAGTTTGATGAAACTGCTCAGTAGACAATGTGCTTATGACAAGTGAATGTATGAGTTCAGGGCCCCAGCAGCATGTGATAGTCAGAGGCTACAGCACCAGTGTCTGCAATCCCAGTGTGTTCCTATATTGAGAAGGGAGCAAGAAGAAAAGTAGAGACAAGTTAATCCCCTGGATGTTCGTGGGCCAGCTCTTGTGAACATAGTATTCAGCAAGCAACTCTGTCTCACGCAAAGTACATGGTGAGTATTGACATCTGAAGTTATCCTTTGACATGCACAATAGCATATGCACCCTGCATTGACACATGAGCACATAGACACACATTATACACATGCATGCCAAAGAGAAAAAAAACAACAACACACAGAAAACAACAACAAAAAATCAAAACACAAAGTAAGCAAAACACAACAAAGTAAGCAAAAACAAAACAAAACAAAAACAAATTGGGGGATGGAGAGATGGCTCAGCATTTAAGACACTTTCTGGGAAATCCTAATACCTAGGGTCTAATTCCCAAAGCCAGAACAAAGCCAGATGCACAAGGTGGCACATACATCTGAAGTTCATCTGCAATAAATAAACAAATATATAAGTAGAATATTTTTGAATCCTAAAAGGGCTAGGGAGATGTCTCAGTGTTTAAAGACACTTGCGTGTACACTGTGCTAACATGAACTTGACCCTCCAAACACCCATATAAAACCAAAGTAAAAGTGGTGCATGCATCTGTGATCCCTGGACTCCTGTGAGAATGGGAGGCAGAGCCAAGGAAATCCGAAGCTCATGGCTGTACCACTGAGCTATTCTTGCAGTCACCTTATTTTCCATAAGACCTTACCTCCTACCACTCTCCCTTTTGGTCTCTCCACTGCAGCTATATGGGACTCTGGAAGATTCTTGAATCCTACACTAGTGCACTTTCAAAGTCTGCACACCTGTTGGTCTTCCTGGAAGGAAGGTTCTCACCCAGACATTCCTGGTTCCCTGCATCCCCCGATTCTGGCCCATGCTCAGATATGACCTTCTCAGTGCTCCCTTCCTCTCCATGAAATAACCTGTTAATTCTGATTCTGTGTTCTTGTTTTCAAACATGCTTATAACTTCTCACTCATCTACAGCACCTAACCTGAATCTATCCAAGATACCTTACATACCCAGCAAACACCTCATGGACTAGACACTAGGATGGATGGGGAGAGAGGGGAGGGCATTGAAGGGGTGGGAAACACTAATTAGACCCAAATGGCAATGGTACCATAAAATTCTACTTTTTAAAAGGCAGAACAAATGGTTGAACCTTCACCAGGCCCTTACAAGAAACACATGAACCACAAGACACTGGAGAGAGTAGGATCAAGTCTAACCAAAATCTCCTACATCTTCCCTCCCTCCCTCTCCCTCACCCTCTCCCTCTTCCCCCCACCCCCTCTCTTTCTCTTCTCTCTAACTCTTATATATTAGTTATCTTGATCGGAGAAACCTACAAGGTTTCATAAAAGAATGACATATTTCTGTCAGAGTACTTGATGACTCACTAAAGGTTAGTGGTAAGACCCTATTGCTGAAGACACCATATGCACCTGACACATAAAATGGAATGGCATGGCTGGAAGCCAGGAGAGAGTCAGTCCCCAGACAGTCAGCAAGTCTAGTGCCAGAAGGTGCTACATGGGCGACTGGGGGAATTGACCAATATCTGTCCAAGCAACGCATGGTCTAACCTGCTTAGGAACAAATAACCTGATGTGATGCCCAAACAAGTGCAATAGTGGCACACAGCCATGGTGGGGAACCAACTGCTCTGATCAGGCTAACTGATTCCCTGAGTAGTTACGGGACCTATAGCTGGAGCTGGGAAATAAGTCAGAACCATATCCAAACATAAGCCCGCTCCCCAATATCAAGATGGCATCAATCATGGGCTACAAGAGGGCCTACACCTATTAAATTCTCTATTAAAAAAGTAAGGGTTACCTCATTTGTCCTGGAGCTAACTTACTCTCCGTTGTAGAATCTGCTTCTCTTTTTCAGATAGATGCAGATCCTAAGAAGAAAGCCACCCCATCATACCTCAAAAGGGCCCCAGCTGAAATTAAGGAAAATTGGTGAAACAAGAAAGGATGCTGTTTTCCAGATGAACCGGATACCAGCACAAGGGGGAAGGAGACCAACACAGACAAAAATCAACTCCTACCAAATCAGAGAGCCAGAGCCTCAGAGGCCCCCAACACCTCAGCACTGAAGCAGACCAAAAATGAACCCAACATGGCTCAGGGAAACTTTGCGGAAGAGGAGACAGAAAGAATGTCAGAGCCACATGTTGGGTCATGATATGCAGAGACATTTATCTTACCCATAACTGTGGGCTAACTCCACAATGCACAACCCATATACCTCAACAAGGAGGGGCCGATGTGGAAGGGGTAGGTCATGGATGAGCCTAATAATGGTACCAAACTGCCTGTATTTGCTGAATAGAAAACTAATAAAAATAGGGCTGGAGAGATGGCTTAGCGGTTAAGCGCTTGCCTGTGAAGCCTAACGACCCCGGTGGAAGGCTCGGTTCCCCAGGTCCCACGTTAGCCAGATGCACAAGGGGGCGCACGCGTCTGGAGTTCGTTTGCAGAGGCTGGAAGCCCTGGCGCGCCCATTCTCTCTCTCTCTCTCCCTCTATCTGTCTTTCTCTCTGTGTCTGTCGCTCCCAAATAAATAAATAAATAATTAAAAAAAAAAGAAAACTAATAAAAATAGAAATAAGTACAAAATAGTTCATGTTCTTAAACAGAAGTTCTTTCACTAGAATATTAACTTAATAAGGTTAGTCAAGTCCTTATTCCCTGTGCATAGAAAGGTGCTTGGCTTAAATGCTTAAACACTAAATTTAAGGAACTGCCTGGGCTGGAATGATAGCTTATCAGTTAAGATATTTTCCTGTGAAACCTAAGAAACTAGGTTTGATTCTCCAGTACTCATATAAGCCAGTGGCACGTGTGTCTGGATTTTGTTTGCAGTGGCCTGAGGTCCTGGCATGCCCATTCAATTCCTCCCTCTCTGACTTTTACTGTCTCTCACAAATAAATATACAAAATATTTCAAAAAATAGAAAATAAGTTTCTTATTCAATTACTCAATAAATATTCACATAACTTTTGGAATGATACATGCATGGTATATACCTTTGTTTGAAGGAGATGAAAAAGTCATAGAATTCCCCTTACATCATATACACTTTCATAATTATCAGTATTTGGTCATGTGAATATTAGTTTCTCAGAAGCTAATGCTATTATTTAACTGATGAAAATAATAGCATATACAGGGCTGTAGAAATGGCTCAGTGATTAGAAGTACTTTCTTGAAAAAGTCTGACAACCTGAGTTTGATTCCCCAGTACTCACATAAAGTGGCATGCATCTGGAGTGTAGTGGCAAGAAGCCCAGGAGTGCCCATTCTCTCTCTCATACAGAAATAAATAAATAATATTTGTAAAAATAGCATATACACATATGCACCAGAGTTTACTCGCTGATGATTAAATTGGTTGTTTCTGAGCTTTTATGAACTAGTTTTTTTCATGGCTAAACTGTAAAGAGCTGAATTATTTATAAAAATAGAAGGTGTTTGCTAGTTAAAATGATCAGGAAGACACAAAGATTAAATAACTTATGTGAAGTTTTCAGATTTCTAGAGATGCTTAAAATGTGGATGAATGACATTTTTAAATAGGTAATTAAACTTTTATTAATTTTTTTCTTGCTAATAGATTAATGCATGTA
This sequence comes from Jaculus jaculus, assembly GCF_020740685.1. Lineage (NCBI taxonomy): Eukaryota > Metazoa > Chordata > Mammalia > Rodentia > Dipodidae > Jaculus > Jaculus jaculus. Next base: position 1,630,243 of record NW_025423491.1, read on the forward strand.
TATGTTGAAATTTCAGACAGAACAACATTCATAGTATAAAATAATGTTAAATATGTCTCCATTTTCTAAGTATTTGTCTATAGATATTCACATATATGTATTTTATTTTACATGGCATAAATTTACATATATAGGTGTGCGTATGATTACAGTGATGCTTAAAATGTGATCTTATGTAGGTATTTTCATTATTTTCAAGAAGAAAAAGAACATTTTGGATAGTTGCTGATGTTTTTCTTCTGAAGTGTCTTCCTTATACTGACACTGGAGAGGGCACTGTGATCCTTCCAACAAATAGCATAGCTGCAGACATTTGCTCAATTATTTTATATAAATTTTATCACAGCATGTACTTATACCATGAATTACCTTCAGTCAGAGTAACTTGGATTAATATGTATAATGCTAACTTTCCAAAGCATAATTTTAGTTTTCAAAAAATATTTTTATTTATTTTCAAGGAAAGAGAATGAGAATGGGCTTGCCAGGGCAAACGAACTCCAGACACATGCACCACTTTATACATATGGCTTTTGTTAATTATACACTTATTCTTTCTTTAAAGACAAATTATTTTCTTTGATACATTTAGACTTACAACATGGGCTGCAGCTTAACATATAGCAGACACTGAAATCCCTGACCTTTTTACATTCTTTTCCTTCATTCTATTTTTGAGAAGAGTATCAAAAGCCTTCACTATATATGTGTGTGTGTGTGTGTGTGTGTGTGTGTGTGTGTGTGTGTGTATGTACGTGTGTATGTATGTATGTATTTGTGTGTTTCTGGCACCCAGAATGGTAAATTTCATTTTCCTGAGCTTTGAAAAGCCAGTGTCCTCACAGAATTCTTTGAAAGGCCTGATCCCCCTCCAGCCACCACCTGGTAGCCTGCTGTCCTGTGTTCCTTGCTGCCCAGAACCCTACACCCTGGCTGTGCTGCGGTGCTTCTCTGCCTCACTGTGGGCTTGTCTTCACCTTTGTCTATTTCCCTTGCAGCCATTGCTTCGTGGTTTGGGATATGGTAGAGGTGCTGCCCCAGTCTGGCAGTGACCCCCCTGTCCAAGACCAAGGTGGCTGTCTGCAGGAAGAGGCAAAGGGCTGTAAAGCCCTGTCTTCCAGGCTGCAATGGCACAGAGCTAGCATGCTTGAAACTAGAACTTCAGGGATGAGAGAAACCACAAAAATAACACTCCTTCCAGAACATCTTTTTTTAAAATTTTTATTTATTTTTATTTGAGAGCGACAGATACAGAGAGAAAGACAGATAGAGGGAGAGAGAGAGAATGGGCGCGCCAGAGCTTCCAGCCTCTGCAAACGAACTCCAGACGCGTGTGCCCCCTGTGCATCTGGCTAACTGGGACCTGGGGAACCGAGCCTTGAACTGGGGTCCTTAGGCTTCACAGGCAAGCGCTTAACCGCTAAGCCATCTCTCCAGCCGCCCTTTCAGAACATCTTAAGTTATTTATTGCCTAAAAAATATCAGTTCTGAGAACCTGGAATTTTGACATCTCAGCAATTCATTCTATATGCATGCATACAGGCTGGGTGTAGAGTTTTGTAGATGAACATGTGTACTGTGCACAATATAATCCAATTCTGCCAGGCAGGCTCTGAAATTTATCATCACTGCTCTAGAATGTGGGAAGAGGAGAAGCTAGATCATATTTCATACTTGAGCAGTTAGTGTAATGGTGGAACACAGTCCTGGTAGGTAACCCATGGCTTTCTGATTGGCTAAGAGATCTGCTCAATGGAAAGAAACAGCTGGAACTGGGATCCAGGTCAAAATCCAATGAAGACAAAACTTATGCTCTCCGAGCCTGACATGGTGGTGCATGCCTTTAATCCCAGCACTTGGGAGGCAGAGGAAGGAGGATTACCATGAGTTCGAGACCAACCTGTGACTACACAGTTAATTCCAGGTCAGCCTGGGCCAGAGTGAGACCCTACCTTGGAAAAAAAAAATGTTTTGGGCTGGAGAGATGGCTTAGCAGTTAAGCGCTTGCCTGTGAAGCCTAAGGACCCTGGTTCGAGGCTCAATTCCCCAGGTCCCACGTTAGCCAGATGCACAAGGGGGCACATGCATCTGGAGTTCGTCTGCAGTGGCTGGAAGCCCTGGCATGCCCATTCTCTCTCTCTCTCGCTCCCCCTCTCTCTCTCTCTCTCTCTCTGTCACTCTCAAATAAATAAATAAAAATAAACAAAAAAATTTAAAAAATTATGCTCTCCGACAAGCCCTCGACAGTCTTTGACTAAAAGAGGGGACACATCCATCACAATCCCCCTAAATTAGTAATTCTAATCTCACTTAATCTACGCTGACATAATTCTCCATTAAAGAATATGTTTGCCTATTTCAGAAGGTAATGAGAGGCAAAAAGATAAACAACCCCCACAGTCAAGCCCAGGTGAAACCACATAGGAACTGGGGAGATGAGCAATAATTCTGCTTTCATGGTGTGCTTGACAAGCATCACCTGGGTGAAGGACACAGATGCTGAGGATGTTCATCATATAACAAAGCAGAAATCCAGAGTCTTATGACAGCTTATCACTGATGCTGACTTACAACACACCCACCAAGGCTCAGGGATTTTTATGGAAAAGGGAACAGAAAGATTATAAGAGCCAAAGGTTGGGATATCATATGCAGAAGCATTATCTCCCCAGTAACTGACTGCTGCTCTCACACTCAACCACACTGAGGTGGGTCTTCAGCAGAATGCCAGAATGGAGGAGGGAAAAGACGGTACCAACATATGATATATTCATACATAGTTTGCTCTCAATTAAAAAATAAATTTTTTTAAATACTTATAAAGGGCTAGAGAGATGGGTCCGCAGATAAGGTGCTTAAGATGCTTGCCTATAACGTTTAAAGACCCAGGTTTATTTCCACAGTAACCATGTAGAACCATATGCACAAAATGGCACATGAATCTGAAGTTCTTTTGTAATGTGCAGAGGCTCTGGCATGCCCAACCATTCTCTCTAATTATCTGCTTATAAATAAATAAAACTGGCCTCTAGCCAGTACAAATCAGCTCCAGATGCATGCACCACCTTATGCAACTGACTTGCATGGGGACTGGGGACTCAAACCTGGGTTCTTTGGCTTTTGTAGGCAAAGTGCCTTAACTGCTAATCCATTACTCCAGCCCAGTAAAAATATTTTTCCTCAATTTTTATAGACATTTTCCATGAATATAAAAAACATCCCATGGTAATGCCCTCCCTCCTCCTCCTCCCACTTTCCCCTTTGAAATTCCATTCTCCATCATATCCCCTCCCCATCTCAATCAGTTTCTCTTTTATTTTGATATCATGATCTTTTCCTCCTCTTATGATGGTCTTGTGTAGGTAGTATCAGGCACGGTGAGGTCATGGATATCCAAGCCACTTTGTGTCTGGAGGAGCATGTTGTAAGGGGTCCTACCCTTCCTTTGGCTCTTACATTCTTTCCACCACCACTTCCGCATTAGACTCTGAGCCTTAGAAGGTGTGACCAAGATGTTATTCAGTACTCTGGTCACTTCTTTCCAGCACTATGATAACTTCTGAGTTATCCCAAGGTAACTGCCATCTGAAAAGAGAAGATTCTCTACCCAAAGTGAGAGTAGCATTAATATAAGGGTATAAATATTAAGAGAAGTGCTTACTGGGCAGTTTGATAAGCATAGTATATACATTTTTCCACACATCAGCAGATGTTACACCCCTAGGGCTCATGACTACCCCTGTTTTAAGTTGTAAGTATCAGGGATGTATTCCCTCCCCCCATGGAGCAGACCTCCAGTCCAATTAGAGGGCAGTTGGTTTCCACCATGACAGACGGGCCACTATGGCACCCTTTGGCTCATTTGGCCTGGTTGGCCAATTATAAAGCTTTCAGTGTCCACTGTTGAGTATCTTCATGTGTGGTTTCTTTTTCTCCCGTTGAACTACATGTAGAATGGTATCTTCCAGCTTTCTGTCAGCTGGTCTACATGGAGGAGGTTATCAGCTCAGTTCCAGCAGGATTTCTCATTGGCCTTGCACCCCAAGTATGTAAAGTCTTCAGAGTCTTACCATAGATTCCTGGTGGGAAATAAAGGGCCTTGGCAATGGCCTATATGTTTTGGGCATCAGGGACCTCCCTCCCTGGCCAACAACTCACTGGAAGTATCCCATTCCTGGACTGAAAATTTTCTAACAATGATCTATGGCTCCTGAGTGTTCCATTGTCCAAAACATGAGGATTCCATATGATTTATTTGCATCCTCTTAGATTTTGATTAGCCCTCCCTCCACCTTTCCTTCCTTCAGTCTGTACCCCTGACCTCACTTTGGGTCTTTTCACCCCCGTTAATATATTCTTCTACTTACATATATACAATACCAACCTATTAAGGACCCTCCTCCCTTCCTTTCTCTTCCCTTTATACCTCCTTTTTAATTTACTTGTCTCTGCTACTGAGGTTTTTCCTTCTCACACAGAAGCCCAATCATCTGTATCAAGGATCCACATATGACGGAGAAAATGTGACACTTGGCTTTCTGGGCCTAGGTTACCTCTCTTAGCATAATCCTTTCCAAATCCATCCATTTTCCTGAAAATTTCAGAACTTCATTTTTCTTTACCACTGAGTAGAACTCCATTGTATAAATGTGCCACATCTTCCTTATCCACTCATCTGTTGAGGGACATCTAGGCTGGTACCATTTCCCTGCTATTATGAATTGAGCAGCCATAAACATGCTTGAGCATGAACTTCTAAGGAAATGGGATGAGTCCTAAGGATATATGCCTAGGAGTGCTATAGATGGGTCATATGGTAGATCAATTTTTAGCTGTTTTAGGAACCTCCACACTGATTTCCACAATGGCTGGACCAGATTGCATTCCCACCAGCAGTGTAGGAGGGTTCCTCTTCTTGTACATCCCTGCCAGCATTTATGATCATTTGTTTTCATAATGGTAGCCAATCAGACAGGAGTGAGATGGAAGCTCAATGTAGTATTAATCTGCATTTCCCTGATGATTAGAGATGTAGAACATTTTTTTAGATGCTCATATTCCATCTGTATTTCTTCTTTTGAGAACTCTCTATTTAGCTCCATAGCCCATTTTTAATTGGCTTGTTTGACTTATTATTTAACTTGTTGAGTTCTTTGCATATCCTAGATATTAATCCTCTATCAAATATATAGCTGGCAAAGATTGTGTCCCATTCTGTACATTGCTTCTTTGTTTTATTCACAGTGTCCTTTGCAGTACAAAATCTTTGTAATTTCATGAGGTCCCAGTGGTTAATCTGTGGTTTTATTGCCTGAGCTACTGGAGGTATATTCAGAAAGTCTTTGGCATGACCAATATGTTCAAGGGTTTCCCCTACATTTTCCTCTAGCAATTTCAGAGTTTCAGGTCTGATGTTAAGGTCTTTAGTCCATTTGGATTTAATTCTTGTGCATGGAGAGAGAACAATCTTTTTTCATCCTTCTACAGACACATATCCAGTTTTCCCAGCACCATTTGCTGAAGAGGCTGTCTTTTCTCCAGTGAGCATTTTTATCGAGTATCAGGTGGCTATAGCTACCTGGACTTATATTTGTGTCCCCTATTCTGTTCCATTGATCTACATGTCTGCTTTTGTGCCAGTAGCATTCTGTTTTTGTTACTATGGCTCTGTAGTATAGGTTAAAATCAGGTATGGTGACACCTTCTGCCTTACTTTCTTGCTCAGTATTTGAGATATTCGAGGATTTTTGTGATTCCAAATGAATTTTTGGATTGTTTTTTCTATTTCCATGAAGAATGCCTTTGGAATTTTGATGAGGATTGCATTAAATGTGTAGATTGCTTTTTGTAAGATTTCCATTTTCACAATATTGATTCTTCTGATCCAGAAACAAGGCAAGTTTTTCCATTTTCTAGTGTCTTCTGCAATTTCTCCCTTGAGTGTTTTGTAGATTTCATTGAAGAGGTCCTTTACTTCCTTGGTTAGGTTTATTACAAGGTATTTTATTTTCTTTGATGCAATTGTGAATGGGAGTGAATCTCTGATTTCATCCTCTGGGTATTTGTTGTTAGCATATGGGAATGCTACTGATTTCTGTGTATTTATTTAGTATCCTGCTACATGGCTGTAGGTGTTTATCTGCTCTAACAGTTTGCTGGTAGAGTCTTTAGGGTCCTTTATATATAGAATCATGTCTTCTGCATATAATGATAACTTGTTTTCTTCCTTTCCAATTTGTATCCCTTTTATGTGGGTCTCTTGCCTTATTGCTATGGCTAACACTTCCAGTACGATATTAAATAAAACTAGGGACAGTGTAAACCCTTGTCTTGTTCCAGATTTTAGTTGAAAAGCTTACAGTTTGTCCCCATTTAGTAATATGTTGGCTGTAGATTTGTCATAAATAGCCTTTATTATATTGAGATATGTTCCTTCTATTCCCAGTCTCTGTAGGACTTTTATCATGAAGGTGTGTTGGATTAGTCAAACGCTTTCTCTGCATCTAATAAGATGATCATATGATTTTTGTCCTTCAGTTCATTTATATAATGTATTACATTTACCGATTTGCATATGTCGAACCATCCCTGCATCTCTGGGATAAAGCCTATTTGGTCAGGGTGAATGATCTTTCTGATATATTCTTGTATTCTGTTTGCCAATATTTTGTTGAGAGTTTTTGCATCTATGTTCATGAGGAAGATTGGTCTATAATTTTCTCTTTTTTGTTCTATCTTTGCCTGGTTTTGGTATCAGGGTGATGATGGCTTCATAGAAGGAATTTGGTATGATTCCTTCTTTTTTCTATTTAAAGAAAAAGCTTTAGAAGCAATGGTGTTAGTTCTTTCCTGAAGGTATGGTAAAATTCATCTGGGCCTGGATATTTTTTAGGTGGGACAGTTTTGATAACTGCTTCGATCTCCATGGTTGTTATAGGTCTATTTAAGTGATTAATCTCATCTTGATTTAATTTAGGTAGGTCATATAAATCAAGGAACTCATCAATTTATTTCATATTCTCATACTTGGTGGAATATATGCTTTTATAGTATGCCCCTATGATTTTTTGAATTGCTCTGTCATCTGTTGTGATGTTACCTTTTTCATCGCTAATTTTATTAATTTGTGTCTCTTCTCTCTTTCTTTTGTTCAGATTTGTTAAGTGTTTATCAATCTTGTTTATCCTTTCAAAGAACCAACTCTTTGTTTCATTAATTTTTTGATTATTTTTTATTGTTATTGTTTCTATTTCATTAATTTCTGCCCTAATCTTTATTATTTCTTCCAATCATCTGATTTTTGGTTTGCCTTGTTCTTCTTTTTCCAAGGCCTTAAGGTGAAGCATTAGGTCATTTACTTGCAACCTTTATAATTTCTTAATATAGACTCTTAAAGCTATAAATTTTCCTATTAGGACTGCCTTCATTGTGTCCCAGAGATTTTGTATCTTGTTTTCTGATTATCGTTTGACTATACATTTTTTGATTTCCTTATTGATTTCTTCATTAACTCATTCATCATTTAGTAGTGTGTTCTTTAATTTCCATGATTTTGTGTATGCTCTATAGCCTTTCTTGCTATTGATTTATAGTTTGATTCTATTGTGGTCAGATAGAATGCAAGGAATTATTTCAGTTTTCCTGTATTTGTTAAGATTTGCTTTGTGTCCTAATATATGGTCTATTTTATTTTAGAGAATGTTCCATGTGCTGCTGAAAAGAATGTATATTCTGCAGCATTTGGATGAAATGTCCTGTATATATCTGTTAGGTCCATTCCTTCTATGACCTCATTTAGTCCAGATGCCTCTCTGTTTATTTTCTTCTGGGATGACCTGTCAATTGATGAGAACGGGGTGTTGAAGTCACCCACTACCACTGTGTTTGGTGTTATCTGTGACCTTTGTTCTAATAACATTTGTTTGATGAATTTGGGGGCCCCTGTGTTTGGTGCATATATGTTTAGGATTGTAATGTCCTCCTGTTGGAGTGTGCTCTTAATCAATATAAAGTGACCTTCCTCGTGTTTCTTAGATAATGTTGGACTGAAGTCTACCTTGTCAGATATTAGGATATCAACCCCTACTTGTTTTATAGGTCCATTTGCTTGAAACACCGTTTTCCAACCTTTCACCCTAAGATAGTGTCCATCCTTTGTAGAAAGTTGCATTTCTTGGAGGCAAAAAATTGAAGAATCCTGCTTTTTAACCCATTCTGCAAACTTATGACTTTTGGCTGAGTCATTGAGGCCATGATATTAAGCGATAATATTGAAAGGTGTGTATGTATTTTTGCCCTTTTTTGTAGTTCTTCCGGTTTTACCTTTGCTCTCTTTTGTTAACTAGTATTTGAGTATTGTTTGTTTTTTCCCAGTTCCTTATATGTGTGCTTTTCTTTTTCTTTAGTATGGAGGATTCTTTCAAGTACTTTCTGTAGAGCTGGTTTTGTCTTTAAATACTCCTTTAGCTTGCTTTTGTTGTGGAATGTCCTTATTTCTCAGTCTATTTGAATGGATAGTTTTGCAGGACAAAATAACCTTGGTTGACACTTGTTATCTTTCAGAACTTGGAATACATCACTCCACACCCTTCTGGTTTTTAAAGTTTGTGTTGAGTAATCTGCTGTAATCCTTATAGCCTTGCCTTTGTAGGTAACTTGATTTTTCTCTCTGACTGCTTTCAATATTTTTTTCTTTGGTTTGTATGATAGTTTGATTATAATATGGCGAGGAGAAGTTCTTTCCACGTTTTGTCTGGCTGGTGTTTGAAAGGATTCCTGTATCTGCATTGGTACCTCTTTCCCAATTTGGGAGAAGTTTTCTTGTATGATTTTGTTGAAGACACCTACTATGCCTTTGGAGTGAAATTCTTCTCCTTCTACTATGCCCTGGATTCTTATGTTTGATCTTTTCATAGTGTCCCAAGTATCTTGAAATTCCCACTCACACTTTTCTATTAGTTTGTCTTTCTCTTTGTTGGACTGTATTAGATCTGCCACCTGGTCTTCTAGCTTAGATATTCTGTCCTCTCCTTCATCCAGTCTACTGGTGAGATTTTCTATAGAGCTTTTTTTATTTCATTAACTGTGTTGCTTATTGCTAGTAATTCTGACTGTTTTTTTCTTTATTATTTCTATTTCCTTATTTATATCTAGTATTGACCTCTTTATTTAATTAAATTGGTGTCCTGTGTTTTCTTTGATTCCTTTGATTTCCTCTTTCATTCCTTTGATTTCTTCTTGGACTTCTTTGAACATATTGATAATCATTCTTTTGAAATCTTTCTCAGGCATTTCCTCTAACTTGTTCTCACTAGAGGGCATTTCTGATGCATTAATACTTTTTGGCAGATTTATGTTGTCTTGATTTTTGGTGTTTCTTGTGTTATAATGTATATATTTTTGCATCCTGGATTATTTAATGATTGGATATTCTAGTTAGCTGGGCATTATTAGATGTATCAGACAATCTGATGTTATATAACTTCAGGGTAGGAGCTTAAGGTGTTAGGTGTGGCTGTCAAGATTCTTAAGAGTATCTACAAAGTGACCCTAGGTGTTGGGTTTGCCTGTTATGAGAGTATTCAAGTAGGCTGAGTGGAACAAAATACAGGCAGATTCTAAAATTTAACTAAACAATGTACACTTCCAAGGAAAAAGTGCTCAGAGTATTTATCCAAGGGTAGGTATTATGACAACCAGATCCTCTAACTGTCCATTAGGGTGTGTGGTGCTCCACCCACACCCTTAATCCTGACAACAAGGAGGTTAATATTTCTCATCTGTTGAGGGTTCCAAGTCAGTATATGACCAGGTGACACCCTTCCCTGGTGTAATCCCAGTTGCCTCTGCTCCTGTTTGGGTCCTATTGTTGGTTCAAGTAGGTGTGGCCGGGTCCCTGGACCACTGCTCTGTTCACTGGAGCTGGGCACTGGCAGTGGAGGAGGGGAGGCTGCTGATGCTGCTGTACTTCTCTTGCTGATCCACATGTTCTTCTACCCTGTGATCTGCTCCTCCATTGTTCACTGCCGTTCTCCCTTCACGTTTCTTGAGTTTGCAGAGACTCACCTGGCTTTTCCTACAGCTCAAGCTGAGCCTAGTGGCTTTCTGGCAAGCAACCACTGCAGCTGCATTTGGTGGACCTGCCCGAGCTGCTTCTGCAGGCCCATGCAGGCTCTGGATGCTCTGGACCTCTCCTACTTCTCCACTGCTGCTTCAATTTCCTATACACCTCACTTTTTAGTAAAAGTGTGCATTTTGCTTAGTTTTTTTGGTGTTTGTTTGTTTGTTTGTTTGTTTTGGCTTTTTTCCCCCCTAGGCTGCTTTGGCATGGTACCTATGCCACCATCTTAACTGGAAGTCCCCAATAAAAATATTTTTAATAGCTGGGAAAAAAATCAGCAATCACATTATAGGAAAAAAAGTTTAGGGGCTGGAGAGGTGGCTTAAGAGTTAAGTCACTTGCTTGCAAAGCTGAGGGAACCAGGTTTGAATCCCTAGTACCAACATAAAGCCAAATGCACAAGGTGGTACATGCATATGAAGTTTGTTTTTAGTGGCTAGAGGGCTCATATTCTTTCTCTCTCCCTCCCTCCCTCTCTCTTCCTCCCCCTCTCTGCCTATTCATTTCTTTTTCTCAAATAAATAAAATAAATTGTAAAAGTGTAAGTTCTAGAAAATGCATGGAAAGTTCTGGATTCCTCAAACACAGAAAACAGGAGAATACTATCCCAATGGGGGCTGGAGAGATGGCTCAGCAGTTAAAGGTGCTTGCTTGCAAAGTCTGCCAGTCTGGTTTCAATTCCCCAATGCACACATAAAACTAGATCCACAAAATATTACTTGCAGCTAGAGTATGTTTGCAGGTATAAGAGTCCCTGGTGCCTGTCTGCTTTTGTCTGCCTCTCTCTCCCTCTCTCTCTCTCTCTCTGTCTTACACACACATAAAAAAAAAATAAAAACAATGTCTCTAAGCGGTCTAAATTGACTATAATGCTTTTGTCCTGGGCACTAGTAGTTTTAAGAGAAGCTTAGGTTTGAAATGACAGGCCTATTTGCTTCCCTCCAATATGTTATTGTTGAGATTATTTCTTGATACTAGAAGAGCACCTGTTTTGTGTTGTAGATAAATATGCAACTTTCCACCATTTATATTTCAAAGATATGCAAGTGTGCATGAATAAACCTGGTTCCCTTTACTTTCCCTTTTAAGAGTCAAGAAATTCAGCTGGTGATTCCTTTGTATTTTATTATATAAGGGAGAGTGATACTTATTGTAGGAAGAGAACTGAAATCAGAAATTCATTGAGATGTAAATATAAATGTTAATAATTTTAAAGTAATTTTTCTAATTGAAGTAAATTAAAGTAATTTTACATATAAGTAAAAAATTTTCTTAGTGAAGCCCACAACAATGCATAAGGTTACCATTAGGTGGATTTAACTTGTACTTCCAGAAGAAACCCCACACGATAAAAGGGCATACAAGCGCTGCTTGTTGTGTAATTTTTATAGCCTAACTTACTTTCTGGTATATAAATCAAAAGAACTCACCACAACTATTCATCTTTGAAATAATTTAACTATGTTTCAAATGATATGCTGGTCCTTGAGATATTACTTTATTTAAAAAATTTAGAATGGTTGTCAGAGCAAGAAACCATCCTGGAACTGCTTTATTCACTTTTGTAATTTAAGCTTGATATATATTTTCAAGTAGAGAGACAAGGATGAAGAGAGAGAGAGAGAATATGGGAACCCAAAGCCCTCTTGCCCCTGTAAACCAAAGCCAGATGCATCTACTACTTGGTACATCTGGATTTATATGGTTACTGGCAAATGTAACCTGAACCCACAGGCTTTGTAAGCAAGTGCCTTTAACCACTGAGTCATTGCTCCAGTCCACAGCTTTTGATATTTCTTAGACAATTTTTTATTATTTGATCACATTAAAAATTTTACAGATTCATAAGCAAAAGATATGACTTGTCTCTATTTTATTTTGAAGATTTTAATTGTATATTCAAAACTATGACAAAAACTGCCATCAACTCTCTTGTCTGACTGACCACTAGTGAATCTCCAAGTTCTGCTGAGTTTCCTAAGTTAAGGAGAGAACCTAATAAGCCCTAATTCTTTCTTCTTTTCTTTTTTAAGGCAAGGCCAACAGATGGACCTTTTATGAAAGAGAATTGGCATGCCAAGGCCTCCAGCCACTGTAATTCAATTCCAGATACTTGTGCCACCTTATGTGTCTGGCTTACATGGGATCTGGGATCACAAACATGGGTCCTTAGACTTTTCAGTGCCTTAACTGATAAGCCATCTCTCCAGCCCATTACCCCTACTTCTCATATGGGCTCTTTATTCCATCCTGTCTTCTTCCACATGGCAGGAGCTCTTTGTACTTTCTTTTCTTTTTGCTCTGTACAATATTTCTAGGCCCACTACATGGGCTCTCTGCCACTTGGGTGTATCCATTTTCCTTCCCGTGGTTTTGTACTTCCCTAAATAAATATAATAACTGAATTATTTTATCCAAGTCTTTGTTTAGAAATAGACACAAACCTAGGGTTTGGGGTTCAATAAATTCCTGAGCTCCTAACACCTCATTTTATATTGGCAACTCTGGTGGAAGAGGAGGAAAGTTGAGAAGGAAAGTTATGGTATTAATCATAGATATATGGGAATATATATTATAGTATACGCACACACACATATATGGCATGTTTTCCAGCTGTGAGCATGACTCATGGTATTGGCACTACTTCTTTCCAGTCAAGAAATTGCCAATACAGCCTGAGATTATGGGAAACTAGCTTGCTTTCTCTTCCTGCTGGAGGTTAAGATCACTATCTCTGACTAAACTGAAGGGAACAGCTACAGCTGTCAGGCAGGCAGGCAGAACCTGTCTTCTGTCTAGAGACTGTGCTATACACCCCTCCTCCACATGCACACACTGAAACAGTGCTGGGCAGGGTTCTGTGGTGCTGGTCCACAGGGCAGGCACCTTGAGTGGGCTGCACTCAGTCTGCATTGTTGAAACCCTTAATTGGACAGGATAAGCTCCTTTCTGTCCCCAGATCCAACTGCTGCACCAGCAGCTGATGTTTGGCAGAATGGGCCAGAAAATATAACTCGCGTGTTTCCACAGGGGCACCAGAGATGACTCAGTGAAGGTTGAGGACCAGGACTGTCCAATGTCCCTGGGGGCTCCAGTCTTCAGTTCTTCTGGCTCTTGCATCAGGTGCTGTGCTTGGCTTCTCTGAGCCCTAGCACCTTTGCCTGCAGGCATGGTCTTGTGGCTATTGAAAAAACTTGCATTTTTTATTCTTTTTTCTTTCCTGCTGATTTAGGTTATTGCCTTCTCGGTACTAAGGGAACCTAAAGTAGGGACATATGACCAGACCCCAGAGGGAGGTGCAGAGGTGTAGCAGGGAAGGCTCCAACATGGCACCTAGGCACCACATTTAAAAAGAAGAAAAAAAACATGGCTTTTAAATTGAGAATTTATTTTCTTGGATATAACAAGGGAGAAGACCACATTCAATTTGAAATACTGTATTGTTGCCTAAGATTCTTGTTTTCCTGTTGAGAATAGATGTAAAACGAGTAAGGATAGTGAACAAGTAGGCTTAGTTTAATCACACAGAGCTGAGGGGTCAAGCGAAGTCAATTCAATGAGAAGGAAATAAAGTCATCCCTCACCGGTGAAGGTCCTCACCCTCAGACCCAGAGCTCTGCTGAACAGCACTCCACCTCCTGCGGAACCTTCAAGCAGCACGCCCAGGAACATGCTGCGTCCCTCATGTGTGTCAGCCACACAACCTCGGGGGTTAAGATAACACCTAACACGGGTTTTTAAGTTTTATTTATTTATTTATTTTTGCTGTTAGGTGTGGCCGTATGACTAAATTTAAGTCAATGATATGTGAGACCCTGAGGTGTCTAAAACTTGTAAACATCCTTCACCTGTCCTGCCCCATTCTTTCCTAACTGTCACCAAGGCACATGTTCATGATGATGGAAACAAAAGAAAGAAAGGGTTATGTTTCTCAGTGACTTGGTATGGGAGACCACCTGCCAATTGGGAGTATCAAATCTGGGATACATGTGAGCATGGAAAACAATATGGCTCTCTAGCAGGCAGTGTTTTTCCTTTGAAATATCCAAACATGCTCTTTTGTGAACAGCAGATAGCATCACCTTGACTACTACACCTGCTGCAGGTCCCTTGACATCTTCACAATAGACTTCATACAATCCTCCAGAAGGCCAGGTCCAGAGTGGAGCTCCTTTCTTGATCCCACTGCTAGTATATTCCATTCCCTTTATTCCATGACCCTGAGGTACGGCTGAGGTCATCATCACTCCTAGAGGAATCCATCTTTATAATGTGCACATTATGTGTTCCAGCACCTCATGATGTCCACTTTCTAAACCACTGTTCTGTTACCTTCTCATTGATGGAACAAAACACCCAACCACAGTTAATGGGAGGAGAGAGTTTATTTCAGCTTACAGTTTTGAGGGGAAGTTTCATTGCAGGGAAAGCATGGCAAAGTAGAGGTTGGCATCACATCTTGTCACATCAGCTGGGAGGTAGCACCAAGAATGAGCAACCTTGTAATCACCCAGTAGGGCTGGGCTAATATAAACCTCCAGGTCCACCCACCAATGGCAAACCCCCTTCAGCAATGATCTACTTCCCAAACTCTCCACTAGCTGGGGATTAAGTATCATTTCATCACAAATACACAAGGTTATGGGATACATTTCACATTCACACAATCAAAATTATTGACTACATCCTGTGACCCTGCTGTACTTTTGGATTCCTGTACATGTCATCAAATTGTTTCTTCAGGGACCTGGTGCTTTACCTTGCTTGTGTGCTCTACCTAGCACACTTTAGGCCAATCTGTTACCATGATTTTTCACTAGGTGCTGTAGATTGAATAGTATCGTTCCAAAATCTACGAGTTAAAGCCCTGGCCTCCAAAGTGACATATTTCAAGCTGAGGCCATTTGGAAGTAATTCAGGTGACCGAAGGATATGAGGCCTTAGTGGGATTAGTACCTTTATAAATAAATAAGTAAATTGGGACATTAGAGCTCACTCTTTCCATTACGTGAAAGCAGTCAGGAGGCTGCATTTGTAAGCCACAAACCTGTCACCAGGAACCTATCATGCCAGTACATTAACCTTGGACTTCCAATCCCAGGTTGAAAATAAGTCTCTGATGTTTACGTGAACCATTCATGATCGGTTATTACAGCATCCCTAGTCAAGATACTTACAGTCATAATTCTATAGCCTAGCATAGTGCTCAAACTATGTTGAACTATTGATAACATCTCAATTTTATCCCTATTTAACACTTGTAATTTATATTGTACTACCCTTTCATGCTAAAATTAAGCACACTATAAAATAAAAGGAGATATATACAATATTAAGTAATAATGTTATCATTACTAACTTGGAGGAAGTGCTCTTCATTTGATTACTATTCTTGAACACTTCCTTTTCTTAGAGAGGCTGTAGTGCTGGCATTTGGCACAGCTTGCCTGACTACTGGGAACTCTAAGTTAATGGACCTTGAATGTGACTTTAACCACAAATTACTTTCCACTCTGGAACAAGATGAGTGACATGTTAGTAGCACATTTGAAGTTGAGGATTTGATTGAGTTAAACTAATTGCTTGAAAAAAAAAATGTAGCCATCCATCCTATAGCAAAATAACATCATTGTGGTGACAACAGCCATAAATTTTGTGCATTTTAAGCATTTTGGTATCATCTTATTACAAGTGAAAACATCACAAATACAAGATTAGACATCAGCAAAAAAAAATCAAAATAGTGATAATCAGTTAAATCACTCTCAGAAGGGAAACCAGTTTATAGTCTCATTGAGACTGAAAGACAGTCTATAAATAATGCAATGAATTCGAGGCATAGTCAATGTTGAATCCACCCTTGAATAGTTACAACCAGAAACTCAGCCACAGCAGAGTGGAGATGCTGTTTCTATGCCAACCACAAGGAAGGGCAGAAAACCTCAAGGGCCACAAGACCCTTGGAAAGGTGCCCAAGGTGGACTTCCTGGCCTGGAAGACTGCAGGAATCAATACTTAGCTTTTTCATAGACACACAAGACAAAATCTGCCATGGGCTATTTAAGCCAGGGATTCAAAACACACCCCACCTCTAGAATCCAGCATTATAAAAGACAGAACTTTATAAGGTCACTTTCTTCTACAACAAAATTATGAGCCTATAGAGAGAAGTTAAGGAAAAGCTCTTCATGCAGCAATCCCCATGGCTGAGCAAGTGTCACTGCCATAGAGTGCACTGTCCATAGATATACACTCAGCAGAGGAATAC
Source organism: Jaculus jaculus (assembly GCF_020740685.1). Classification (NCBI taxonomy): domain Eukaryota; kingdom Metazoa; phylum Chordata; class Mammalia; order Rodentia; family Dipodidae; genus Jaculus; species Jaculus jaculus. Next base: position 1,646,631 of record NW_025423491.1, read on the forward strand.
CTGGATCTATTTTCAGCTTTCCTGAGAGGGAGAGAGGGAATTTGCACACATTGATGATTACATCTCCCCAGGCCTCAATTGTAACAAAATCATAATTATGCCTCTCCAGACCTCATCTATAACATGATGATGATCATGTCTCCCCAAGCCTAATGTTTAACACCATGATGTCATATCTCCTCCTGTCTCATCCCTAACACAGTGATGATCATGCCTCCCCAAGCCACATCTCTAACACAATGGCAATGAAGTCATAAAGCCAGGCCTAATGTGTGTGATAATAATGATCATGTTTCCCCAGGGTTCATCTGTAACACAACATGGATCATATCTCCCCAGGACTCACCTGTGAAACAATGATTATCATGTCTCCCCAAGCCACATCTGTAACAAAATGTTGATCACGTCTCCCCATGCCTCATCTGTAACACACGGTTGATCATATTTTCACAGGCCACATCTGTAAGACACAGAAGATTATGTTTCACCAGGCCTCATTGATAAAAATGATGATCATGTCTCCCCAGGCCTCAGCTGTAACACAATGTCAATCAATTTGTCTTCCAAGGCTTCAGCTGTAACACAATGATGACCATGCCTCCTCAGGCTTCATCTGTAACAAAATGATGATAAGGTCTCCCAGGGCTTCATCTGTAACAACAAAAGGAAGATTATGTCTCCCCAGGAGACATAACAAAATTATGATCATGACAAACTTGGCCTCATCTGCAACACAATGATGATCAAGTCTCTCCAGGCCTCATCTGTAACAAAATGATGATTATGACACCCCAGGCCTCATTTGTCAGTCAGTGACGATCATGTCTCCTCAGGCCTTATCTGTAATGCAGGGATGATCAAGTCTCCCAGTTCTTTCTGTAACACAGTGATGATCATGTTTCCTCAGAACTCATCTATAACACATTAATGGTTATGTCTATGCAGGCCTCATCTGTAATACAATGATGAACATATCTCCCCAGACTTCATCAGCAACCTAATGATGATGACATCATTTCCACAGGCTTCATCTGTAGCACAATGATCATCATGTCTCCCCAGGCTTCTACTGTAACAGAAAGATAATCAATTCTCCTTGGGCCTCATCTACACCACATTCATGATCAGATCCCCACAGGCCACATCTGTAAGACATTGAAGATCATTGCTCACCAGGCCTCATCTGCAACACAGTGATTATCATATCTCTACAAGCCCCGTCTTTAATATGGTGATGATCATGCCTCCTCAGGCCTCATCTGTAACACCATTAAGATCATTCTCACCAAGCCTCATCTGTAACAGAGTGATGATCATGTCTTCCCAGATACTTTCTGTAACACAGTGACGACCATGTCTCCCCATACCTCGTTTGTAACATCACAAACATCATGTCTCCCCAGGTTTAATTTTTTTAAATACAGTGTTGATCATATCTCTTCAGGCCTCATCTGTAACAAAATGATAATCAAGTCTCCCCAGGTCTGAACTCTAACATAATGATGATCATATCTCCCAGGCCTCATTTGTAACATGATGATGGTCATGTCTCCTCAATCCTCATCTCTAACACAGTTATGATCATGTCTCTCTAGCCATCAGATCTGAAATAAAAGATAATCATATCATATTCCCAAACCTAATCTGTAACCCAATAGTGATATCTCCCCAGGCTTCTTCTGTAACCCAATCATGTTTCCCTGAACCACATCAGTAACACTGTGATGATCATGTCCCCCAGGACACATCTATAAAATAATGATGATAAAGTTGTTGCACAATACCACTTCTGTAGCCCAAAGATGATGATGTATCCTCAGGCCTCATTTGTTACATAGGGAAGATTATATCTCCTCTGGCCTCATTTGTAATATACTCATAATCATGTCTCCCCAGACCTCACCTGTAACACAATGATGATCATGTTTTCCCTAGCCCCATCTCTAACACAAAGAAGATCAAGTCATCTTCACAGACCACAACTGTAAAGCAATAATGATCATGTCTAACCAGGCCACATCTCTAATACAATGATATTCATGACTCCCCAAGACTCATCTGTAAAACAATGATGGCCATGTCTACTCAGGCCTCACTTGTAATACAATGATGATTAAAGTCTCCCTAAACTTCATCTCATCTACAACATAATGATGATCAAGACATCTCCACAGGTATAATCTGTAAGAAAATTATGATCAGGTCTCCCCAGGCCTCACCTCTAACACAATAATGTTGATGTCTACCCTTATCTCTTCTCTAAAACATTGATGATTGTGTCTCCTCCAGCTTCATCTGTAACACAATCAAGATCATGACTCCCCAGGTCTCATCTGTAATACAATGATAATCATGTCTCCCCAGACCTCATCTATTACCATAAATTCAGTGTATCCCCAGGTCTCAACTGTAACACAGTGATGATCATATCTCTTCAGGCCTCATTTGTAACAAAATGATAATTAAGTCTCCCTAGACCTGAACTCTAACAAAATGATGATCATGTCTCCCCAGGAAACATCTCTAAAACTTGATTACCATGTCTCCCCAGACCTCATCTGTAACACAATGACGATCATGTATCCCCTGGCCCCATCTTTATGACAATGATGATCATGTCTCCCCAGGCCTCAACTGTAAAACAATGATGTTTATGAGCCTCCAGGCCTCAATGATGACACAATGATGATAATGCCTCCATAGAGCTCATCTGTAACACAATGATGATCAAGTCTCCCCAGGCTTGTCTAGTACAATGAAGGTCATGGTACCCAGGACTCATTTGTGTTGATCATATTGTTTCAGAACTCATCTGTAATAAAATAATGATCATATCTGCCCAGAATCGAACTCTAACATAATGATGATCATAAGTTCCCAGGCCTCTTCTCTGAAACATTGATGATCATCTTTCCTCAGTCTTCATCTTTAGATTAATGGTGCTCATATCTGCCCAGATCCCATTTGTAACACAATGATGATCATGTCTCCCCAGGCCTCATTTGTAACATAGTGAAGGTCATGTCTCCCCAGGCCTCATCTGTAACACAATGATGAACATTCTACCCATGTCTCAAACTGACCCTGACCTCACATGTAATACAATGATTGTAAAGTCTCCCCAGACCTCATCTGTAACTCAGTGATGATTAAATCTCCACAGACCTTTTCTATAGCACAATGATGATCATGTTACCACATCTGCAACCCTATGCTGATCAAGTCAACTCCATAGGACCCATCTGTAAGAAAATGATGATCAAGTCACCCTAGGCCTCATCTGAACACAATGATAGTCAGCCCCTCACCAAGCCTCATCTCTAATTCAATGATTATCAAGTCTCTCTAGACCTTAACTGTAAAACATTGATGAGCATGTCTCCCAAGGCCTCATTTGTAACCCAATGATGAACAAGTCTCCCCAGGCCTCATCTGTAACACTATGATGATCATGTCTGCTCATGCCTCATCTCTAACAAAATGATGACCAGATCTCCCCATAACTCAACCCTAAAGCAATAATGATCATGTCTCCCCAGGCCTCATCTGTAATGCAATGATGATCAAGTCTCCCCAGGCATAATCTGTAACAGTGATGATCATGACTTCTCTAGCCTCATCTATAACACAATGATGAACAATCTCCCCAGGTCTCAACCTTAACTTACTCATAATCAAGTCTCTCCTGGCCTCACCTCTAATATAATGATGATAAAGTATCCCCAGACCTAATATGTAACACAATGATGATCAAGTCTTCATAAACCTTGTCTGTAGCATAATGATGATAATGTTACCCAGACCTCATCTGCAACACAGTGATGATCAAATAACCTCCACAGGCCTCATTTGTAAGAAAATGATGAGCAAGTCTCCCCAGACCTCATCTGTAACACAATTATATTCATGTCTCCCCCTGTCTGTTCTCTAAAACACTGATGATGATCATGGATTCTCAGACCTCATCTGTAACACAGTAATGATCATAATCTCTTCAGGCCTCATTTGTAACAAAATGATGAGCAAGTTACCCCAGGCCTGAATTCTAACATAATGATGGTCATGTCTCCCCAGGCCCCATCTCTATCACAATTATGATCAAGTCTCCCCAGACCTCATCTCTAACACATTTAAGATCATGTCTCCCCAGGTCTCATCTGAAACAAAGTGATGATTATGTCTACCATGGCCTCGACTCTAACATAATGATGATCAAGTGATCTCCACAGGCCTCATTTGTAAAACAATGATGATCCTGTCTAACCAGGCCACATCTCTTAACACAATGATGTTCATGACTCCCAAGGCCTCCTCTGTAAAGCAATGATAGTCACGTCTTCCTGGGGTTTCATCTGTAATATAATGATGATCATGTCTCCCCCGACCACATCTGTAACACAATCATGATCAAGTCTCCCCAGACCTCTTATGTGACACATTGATGTTCATTTCTCCCCTGGCCTACTCTTAAAGCATTGATGATCATATCTCCTCAGGAAGCATCTGAAACACAATCATAATCATGACTCTCCAGGTCTTATCTATAACATAATTATGATCATGTCTCTGCAGGTCTCATCTATAACACCATAAAGATCACTCACCAAGGCCTTATGTATTACACAGTGATGATTATGCCACCCCAGGCCTCATTTGTAATATAATGATGATCATGTCTCCTCACGCCTCATCTGTAACACAATAATCAATCTCCCCACGTCTCAACCTTAACATAGTGATGTTCATACCACCACTGGCCTCACCTGTAATACAATGATGAAAAAGTGTTGACAAACCTCATCTATAACACAATGATGATTAACTCAACCCAAGTCTTGTCTGTAACACAAGGATGAACATGTAACCCAGACTGCATCTGCAATTCAGTGATGAATGAAACATCTCCACAAGGCTCCTCTGTAACAACATAATGATCAAGTCTCCCCAGGCCTCATCTCTAACACATTGATGTTCATTTATCCCTGGCCTCTTATCTAAAACATTGATGATTATATGTCCTCAAGCCTCATCTGTAGTACAATGATCAAGTATCCTCAGGACTCATCTGTGATACAATGATGTTCATATGTCTCTTGGCCTCTTCTCTAAGACATTGATGATCATGTCACCTCAGGCCTCATCTGTAGTACAATGATGATCATGTCTCCCCAGGCATCATCTGTAACACAATCATAATCATGACTACTGAAGTCTCATCTGTAAAACAATGATGATCAAGTCTCCTCAGGCCTCACCTGTATTACCCTAATGACCATGTATTCTCTGGCCTCATCTGTAAAGACATGATGGTCATGTCTTCTCAGGCCTCATTTGTAACAGGATGATGATCATGGCTTCTGAGGCCTATGTGAAACACAAACGTGGTCATTTCATCTGAAGAGGCCTCATCAATAACCCAAGGATGATCGGGTCTCCCCATGCCTCAACTGTACCACAGTGATGATCATGTCACACAGGCCACATCAGTAAAGTAATGATGACAAAGCTATCTCAACATACCAATTCTGTAACAAAATGATCACCATGTCTCTCCAAGCCAGAAGTGTAACATTGTGAAAATCATGTCTCCTTGGGCCTCATCTGTAACACAATGGTGATAAATACTCCACCGACCTCACCTGTAACACAACAGTGATCAAGTCTTCCCAGGATTGTCTGTAAGGCAATGATGATCATGTTAACCAGACCTTGTCATCAACACAATGACAATGAAGTCATCTCCACATGACTCATCTGTAAGAAAATGATGATCATATTACCCAAGCCTCATCTGTAACACAATGTTCATCAAGTCATTTTCCCAGCCTCACCTGTAATGCAATGATGTTGATGTCTCCACTGGCCTCTTCTTTAAAATATTGATAATAATGTCTCTGCAGGTCTCATCTGTACTACAGTGATGATCATGTCTTCCCAGGCCTCCTATGTAACAAAATGATGATTATGTCCCAGTAGGCCTCATCTGAAACACAAAGATGACCATGTCATCTCCCATGTCCTCATCCGTAACCCAATGAATATAATGTCTCCACAGGACTCATATGTAACATAGTGATGACCCTGTCCCCCAAGCCACATCTGTAAATAATAATATAGTCATCTCACCATACCACTTTTATAGCACAATGGTGATCAAATCTCACCAGGCCTCATCTCTAACACAATAAAGATCATGTCTCCTCAGACTCATTTGTAACCTAATGATGATCAGGAATTCCCAGGTAACACAATGATGATCAAGTCACCCCATGCTTCATCAGTAACACAATGATAACCATGTCTGCAGAGGCCTCATTTGGAACCCAATGATGGTCATGTCTCCCTAATTCTAAATATAACACAGTGATAATCATGTCCCCAGGCAGCATCTATAAAATATTGATGATAAATTTGTGTTACCATACCGCTTCTGTAGCAAAATGATGATCATGTCTCTCTAGTCTTCAGCTATAACATAGTGAAGATTATGTCTCCCCAGGCCTCATCTGTCATACAGTGATGATATCCCTGGCCTTGTCTGTAGCACAGTGATGATCATGTTACACAGGCCTCATCTGTAACAAAATTATGATCATGTCTCCCCAGGCCTCATCTGTAACACATTGCTGTTCATATCTCCACAGGCTTCTTCTCTAAACTAATGATGACCACAGGGCATGGTGGTGCACTTCTCTAATCCCAATATTCAGGAGGCAAAGGTAGGAGGACTGCTGTGAGTTTGAGGACACCCTGAGGCTACATAGTTAATTCCAGGTCAGCCTGAACCAGATTGAAACCCTAGCTCAAAAAAACTGAAAACAAAACAAAACACTGATGACCATGTCTCCCCAGACCTTATGTGTTACAAAGTAAAGATAATGACTATCAGATTCTTATCAATGACACAATGATGATCATGTCTCCCCAGTCATCATCTGAGCCCAGTGATCATTATGTCTTCCTCACCCTCATCTTTAACACAGTGATGATAGTGTCCCCCTGGCCACATCTGTAAAGTAATGATGATAAAGTCAACTCACCCTACCATTTTTATGATGATCCTGTCTTCCCAGACCTCATTTCTTACATAGGAAAGATCATGTCTTCCTAGACCTCATTTGTAACACAATTATGATCATGTCTCCCAGGCCTCATCTGTAATACAATGAAGATAAATTCTCCTCAGAACCTCATCTGTAACACAATCATAATCAAGTCTTCCCAGCCCTTGTCTGTATCACAATGATCATAGTACCATGCCTGATCTGCAACACAATGGTGATCAATTCCTCTCCACAGGCCTCATCTGTAACATATTCATATCTCTCCTGACCTCTACTGTAAAACAGTGATGATGACAGGTATGGTGCACACTCCTTTAATCCCAAGTCTCTGGAAGCAGAGGTAGGTCTGCTGTGAGTTTGAGGAAACCCTGAGACTACTTAGTTAATTCCAGGTCAGCCTGAACCAGATTGATACTGTACCTAGGGGGAAAAAAAAATGAAAAGAAAAAACAAACAAAATGAAACATCTATGATTATGTTTCCTAAGACCTCATCTATAACACCATGATGATCATGTCTCCCCAGGCCTCATCTATAACACAGTAATGATCTTCTCTCCCTAGGCCTAATCTGAAACATAAAGATGATTCTATAATCTCCCCATGCCTCGTTGGTAACCCAATGATGATCAAGTCTCCCTAACCCTTGTCTATGACACAATGATGATCATATTGCACAAGCCTCATCTGCAACACAATGATCATCAAGTCATTTTCCCAGCCTCATCTGTAATAAAATGATGATTATGTCTACCCAGGCCTCATCTGTAGCACATTGCTGTTGATGTCTCCCACAGGCCTCTTCTCTAAAACATCGATGATCACAGAGCATGGTGGCAACTCCTTTATTCCTAGCTCTCAGGAGGCAATGGTAGGAGGATTGTGAGTTCTAGTACAACATTAGACTACATAAGTAATTCCAGATCAGCCTGAACCAGATTGAGACCCTACCTCAAAAAAAAAAGAAAGAAAGAAAAGAGAAGAAGAAGAAGAAGAAGAAGAAGAAGAAGAAGAAGAAGAAGAAAGAAAAGAAAGCAAGCTAGGTGTGGTGGCAGACACCTTTAATCCCAGCACTTGGGAGGCAGAGGCAGGAGGATGGCCATGAGTGTAAGGCCATGCTGAGCCTACATAGTGAATTCTAGGTCAGCCTATACTAGAGTGAAATCCTACCCTAAAAAGCAAAAGCAAATAAAACAGAACACTGATGACCATGTCTCCTCAGGCCTAAAGGTAATACAGTGATGATCTTGTCCCCACCGCCAGATCTGTGAAACAATGATGATAAATTTGTGTCACCAATACTATTTCTGTAGCAAAATGATCATGTCTCCCTAGGCCTCATCTGTAACCCAATGATGATCATTTCTCCCCAGGTGTCACCTGTCACACAGTGATGATCATATCCCTCAAGCCACATCTGAAAAATAATAATGATAAATTTGTCTCATCATACCACTTCTGTAACACAATGATGATACTGTCACCCCAGGCCTCATCTGTATACAATGATGATGAAGTCTCCCCAGACTTCATCTATAACACAATAATGATCAAGTCTCCCCAGCCCTTGTCTATAGCATAGTGATGATCATGTTACCCAGGCCTTAGCTGCAACACAATGATGATCAAGTCATCTCCCCAGGCCTCATCTGTAACAAAATGATGATCATGTCTCCACAGGCCTCTTCTCTAAAACACTGATGATCTTGGGATGTGGTGGTGCACTCTTTTAATCCCAGTACTTGAGAGGCAGCAGTAAGAGGATTGCTATGAGTTGGAGGACACCCTGAGACTGCACAGTTAAAAGCAGGTCAGCCTGAACCAGATTGAGGAACTACCTCAAAAAAAGCAAAATAAATAAATAAAACACTAATGATCATTTCTCCTCAGGCTTCATGTGTAGAACAATGATGATCATGTTACCAAGACCTCATCTGCAATACAATGATGATCAAGTCATGTCCACAGGTCTTACTTGTAACAAAATAATGATCAAGTTCCTCCAGACATCATCTGTAACACAGTGATGTTCATGTCTCCCTTGGCCACTTCTCTAAAACACTGATGATCCTATCTCCTCATGTATCAGTAAGACAATCATTATCATGACTACCCAGGTGTCATCTGTAACCCAATGATGATCATGTCTCCTCAGGCCATATCTGTAAAATAAAGTCTTCTCACCATACCACTTTTGTAGCACAATGATCATGTCTCCCAGGCCTCATCTATAACACAGTGATGATCATGTCCCAAAGGCCTCATCTGGAAAATAATGATGATAAAGTCACTCACCATACTACTTCTGTAGCAAAATGATGATCATGTCTCCCCAGGCCTCATCTGTAACATAGTGTAGATCATGTCTCCCAGGCCTCATCTGTAACACAGTGATGATCATGTCCCAAAGGCCTCATCTGGAAAATAATGATGATAAAGTCACTCACCATACTACTTCTGTAGCAAAATGATGATCATGTCTCCCCAGGCCTCATCTGTAACATAGTGTAGATCATGTCTTCTCAGGCCTCATTTGTAACACAATTATGATCATGTCTCCCCAGCTTTCATATATAATATTACTGGGTTTAATGTCTCTCCAGATCTCATCTGTGACACAATGATGTTCATGACTCCCAAGGCCTCATCTGTGAAAAACATAATGATCATGTCTCTCAGGCCACATCTATAAAATAATGTTGATGAAGTCGTTCCACCCTACCACTTTTGTAGCACAGTGATGATCAGGCCTCCCCAGGCCTCATCTCTAACACAGTGAAGTCATGTCTCCCTAGACTTCATTTATAACACAATGATGATCAAGACTCCACAGATGTCAAATATTAAATATTAAAATATTAAATATTAAAATATTAATATTAAAATATTAAAGTCTTCTCACCATACCATTTCTGTAGCACAATGATGATCATGTCTCCCTAGACCTTATCTGTTGCAAAATGTTGAACACATCTCCCCAGGCCACATCTGTAACAATGTCAAGGTCTTGTCTCCCCAGGTCTCATCTGTAACACAAAGATGATCATGTCCCCCAGGCCACATTTGTAAAATAATGATGAAAAATTCATCTCAACATATCGCTTCTGTAGCAAAATGATGACCATGTCTCCCCAGTCCTCGTTTGTAACACAGTGATGATCATGTCTCCCCAGGCCACATCTGTGGAATTCTTTATGAAAACAGTTCTGAGGTTTTTTTATGTTTCTACTATAGATAGACACAATCCCGTGGATTCTGATTTTAATCTGTAGAAGTCCAACTCTTGTTCTCATGAGCCTTTTTGGATGTTATATTAACACAATGTTTACCATGACTCCCCAAGCCTCATCTGTAGAAACATAATGTTCATGTCTCCCTGGCCTCATCCATAACACAATAATGGTCATATCCCTTAGGCCACATCTGTAAAATAATATTTATAAAGTCATCTCACACTACCACTTCTGTAGCACAGTGATGATTAAGCCTTCCCAGGCCTCATCTCTAACACAACAAAGATAATGTCACATAAGACCTCATTTATAATACAGTGATGATCAAGACTCCCCAGCCCTTATCAGCAATTCAATGATGCTCATGTCTCCCCAGGACACATCTGTAAAATAATGATATTAACGTCTTTTCATCATACCACTTCAGTAGCACAAAGATGATCATGTCTCTATAGGCCATATATGTTACAAACTGATGAACAAGTCTCCTCAGACCACTTCTGTAACAATGTCAAGGTCTTGTCTCCCCAGGCCTCATCTGTAACACAATGATAATCATGTCCCCCAGGCCACGTTTGTAAAATAATGATAAAAAATTCACCTTACCACATCACTTCTATAGCAAAATAATGACCATGTATCCCCAGGCTTCATTTGTAACACAGTGATGATCATGTCTCCCCAGGCCACATCTGTAATAAAGTGATGATGAAGCTCCCCAGACTTCGTATGTAACACAGTGATCAATATTCCAAGGCTTCATCTGTAACACAGTGATGATAATGTCCCTGGTCCAAATCTATAAAATAATGAAGTCCTCTCACCATACCCCTTGTGTAGCACAACGGTGATCATGTCTCCCATGCCTCCTCTGTAACATAGTGAAGATCTTGTCTCCCCAGCCCTCATCTGTAACTCAGTGATGATCAAGACATCAACTCAGACATCAACTCTAAAACATTGTTGATCATGATTCCCCATGACTCCTCTGTCACACAATGAGTATCATATCTCCCTAGGCCTCATCTGTACCATGATGATGGTCATGTCTCCCAAGGCCTCATCTGTAAAACAATGATGTTCATGTGTCTCCTAGGCCTCATTTCTAACACAAGGATGATAAAGTCTGGCCAGACCTCAATTTTAACCCCTTGATGATTGTGTTTCCCCAGGTCTCATCTGAGACATGATGATGATCATTTCTCCTCAGCCCTCATCTGTACCACAATGCTGATCATATTCCTCGTGTCTCATTGGTAACAAAATAATGGTCATGTCTCTCCAGGCCCCATCTGTAACACAGTGATGAAAAATTCTCCAAGGCCACATCTGTAAAATAATTATAAAAACATCATCTCACCATGCCACATCAGTACCAAAATGATAATCATGTGTCCCCAGGCCTCATTTGTAATACAATGATGATTATATTTCCTCAGGCCTCTATTATAATACAATGACAATAAAGTATTCCTAGCCCTCATCTGTAACACAATGATGACCTAGTCTCATTGGCCTTGTCTGTAGCACAATAATGATCATGTTATCCAGGCCACATCTGTGACACAATGATGATCTGGTCATATCCACAATCCTCATCTGTAACAACAGGATGGTCATGTCTCCCAAGGTATCATCAGTAACATAGTGATGACTATATCTTCCCAGGTCTCATCTGAAAAATGATCATGATCATGTCTCCCAGGCCACATCTGTAACACAGTGATGATCATGTCTCCCAAGGCTTTAACATGATGATGATCATGATTCCACAGGCCTAATCTGTAAAAACATGATATTCATGTCTTTCCATAATTGCCTTATCTATGATAAGATCATGATCATATCTTCCCAGGCCTCATCTGTAACAACATGATGGTCATAACTCCCTAGGGCTCATCTGTAATACATTGATGATCATGTTTCCCCATGCCTCATCCTTAACAACATGATGCCTAGGCCTCATGAGTAACACATTGATGTTCATCACTCCCCTGGGCTCTTCTCTAAAATACTAATGATCATGTGTCCTCAGGAAATGGTGACCATGTCTCATCTGTAACGCAATGATGGTCATATCTCCTCAGTTCTCATCTGTATCACAATAAATATTATTTTCCCCAGACTTCATTTGTAAAACAGTGATGATCATGTATTCCCAGGCTTCTTCTGTAATGCAATGATTTTTACAATGCCTCCCCAGGCCTCAACTATAATATCATGATTGTTATGTCTCCCCAGGACTCACCTGTGACATTATGATTGTCATGTCTCCCCTGCCCTCATCTCTAACACAATGGTCAAGTCTCCACAGACCTCAAGCCTAACACATTGATGATCATGTGTCATCAGGCCTCATCTGTAACATAGTGATGATCATATCTCCCTAGGCCTCATTTGAAACACAAAGATGATCATATCATATGCCAGGCCTCATCTGTAACTGAATAATGAATATGTCTCCCCCGGCCTCATCCCTAACCCAATGATGACCAAGTCTCCTCAGACATCATCTGTATCACTGTAATGATCATGGCTCCCTAGGCCTCATCTGTAAAACATGTTGAACATTTTTTCCCCAGGCCTCATCTATAACACATTGATGTTCATGTTTCCCCGGGCCTCTTCTCTCAAACATTGATGGTCATGTTACCTCATGCCTAATCTGTTGTATAATGATGGTCATGTCTCCCAGGACTTACCTATAACACAAGCATGATCATTTTCCCCCAGCTTCATCTGTAACACAGTGATGCTCATGACTCCCCAGGCCACATCTTTAACACTATGATGATCTTGTCTCCCCAGGCTTCATCTCTAAGACAATGGTGATCAAACCTCCTCATGCCTCATATCTAACACTTTGATGAACATATATCCTCAGGGCTTATGTTTACCACTTTGATGATCATGTCTCTGCAGGACTCATCTATAACAAGAGGTTGGGCATGTCTCCACAGGCCTCATCTGTAACATGATAATGATTATGTCTCCCTAGTCCTCATCAGTCAAAACATGTTGGTTCTATCTCCCCAGGCCTCATCTGAAACAGTGATGATCATGTACCCTTAGGCATCATCTGAAACACACAGATGATCATATCATATACCAGGCCTCCTCTGTATCTAGGGATGATCATGTTTCCCCAGGCCTCATCTGTAACACATTGATGTTCATGTTTCCCCAGGCCTCATCTATAACACATTGATGATTATGTCTCCTCAGGCCTCATTTTTAACACAATGATGATCATGTTTCCAAAGGCCTCATCTATAGGACAATAATGATCATGACTCCTCAGGTCCTGTCTGTAACACAGTGTTGATCATTTCTCCCCAGGCCTCATCTGTATCACCATAGAGATTATTTGCCCCAAGCCTCACCTGTAACACAGTAATGTTCATGTTTTCCAAGGTTTCTTCTATAACACAATGGTGACCATGTCTCCCCAGGCTTCATCTGTAAAAACATTATGATCATGTCTTTCTAGGCCTTACATGAAAACAAAGATGATCATGTCTCCCCAGGCCTCATCTGTAACAAGATGACAATCATGTCTCCCTAGGCTTTACCTGAAACAAAAAGATTGAAGAGCTAATAGATTTCCCTGACAACTAAAGGGAACTAAAGAGTTAATAGCTACCCATAAAGCTTGTGATCAATAAAGAAGATGGGCACTCTTCCCAGATTGATGTTACTCCCCTTAGCCTAGAGGGCTTTGAAGGACCTGAGACCATTTGAGTATCCTCTCTTATACATTCCTAGCTGAAGAATCCTTTTCTGAACAAGGACACAAACAGTTACAATTTTCTTATCAACTGCACCTAGTACAGTCTGTTTTCCTTAGGGAACTCCTTATAAGCTTCCACCCAAACCTGGCCCAGTGCTTCAGTCTTCATCCTGCAAGAAAGCTGAGGGTCTTTCCTGTTTTCTCTCAATAAGGAGTCTTGTCTGTAGAGATCAAGTCCACAGGGTTCTCTTTTGCTTTTTTCTTACACTTTCCTTATGTTTCTGGTGCTGTGACTCGGATACACTCAAATACACCTCCAGGGCTTTTGAGCTGCATGCCCCCCCCCACCTCCCTGCCAATGTTTTTCTACCTCAGAAGTAGAAAAACTCACCGTGTGCATGCTTCTGAACTAAACAGCCACCTGTTACCTGAAAACTTCAGTCTTTCCAGCTTGATACCTGGAGCTTCTTCCTTTTCTCCTTTTCACCCTCTCCCACTGGACTTTTGAACTCCAGCCTTAGACGTCTCTCTCCATGTGATTCACTGCATCCACACCTTTATCAAATTACAACTTCATGACAAGGTATTCATTCTTGGTCTGTGGCAGAGATGCTCCATCTCAGACCTTAGAAACTCTGGGAGTTTCTCACTTTTCTGTCCATGGACAACTGGAGACTCAGGGAGCTTCCCACTGTCATTCCACTAGACACCCCACGCTTTATGAGTATGAGGGTGCTCCCACATAAACCTTGGTTTTGTTTGTCCTCCCTAAACCTAGGAGACATCCCTGGGGTGGGACTGGTCACTCTAGTCCTTGTACTCCAAAATGGGGTCTAAATTATGTGTTCCCAAAAATACACTCCATTGACATATCTCAAGGCTAATTTAAAGGAGCTTGAAATTTCTGAGCTCCTGCCTGCCAAATTACTCCAAATCACTATTCAAATTAGGCCACAATATTCCTTAGATAATGGCCACCACTGGCATAAGTTTAGGACTTTTGATTTTAATATTCTTATTGATACTGATAACTTCAGTATCAATGGAAAGTGGTCTGAAGTTCCTTACTTTCAGGGCTTCTTTGTTCTCAGTTCCAAATCTTCCCTTTGTACTTCTTGTTCTACCTACCAAGTTCTCCTCTGTCACCAAAAACCCTCTAAAATCCTGCTCCTTCTAAAACTCTAACTCTCACATACAGTTCTGCCATCTGGCTATGGCTTTCTAAGGTCTCTCATTTCAAATTCAAGTCATCTCACTAAATCAAATACACACTCCACTCTCTTAAGCTCCTGTCTTTACTGCACATATTTAACTTCTTCTACATGTAGATATGTAATTTTTCTCACCTTGCTAAAAGTTAAAGTCATTAAACCCCTTCTAGGGTTTTTCTGTTCTTTTCCCTTTCCCCCTTCTTTTCATTACAAGCCACCTCCCCAAACAAAGTCAAAATTCAAACCACTGGCTGTTGCCCTGTTAAGATTAACTCCTCACTGATTTATTTTTTTTCCCTAGGTGATCGTTTTTTATCAATTTATTATTTTTTTTCATAATTACTTTTGCACTCAGTGAATGCAGTCAAGTTGTTAGGCTCATCCATGTCCTACCCCCTCCCCCCAGCCGCTCCTTGTTGAGGTAGATGGGTCATGCATTGTGGAGTTAGCCCACAGTTATGGGTAAGAGAAATGTCTCTGTATATCATGACCCAATGTGTGGTTCTGACATTCTTTCCACACACTCTTCCACACGATTTCCCTGAGCCATGTTGGGTTCACTTTTTGTCTGCTTCAGTGATGAGGTATTGGGGAGCCTTTGTGTCTCTGAGTATCTGATTTAGTAGGAGTTAAATTTTTCTATGTGTTGATCTCCTTCACCCTTGTTCTGGTACCTGTTTCAACAAGAAAACAGCACCCTTGTTTGTTTTGCCAATTATTCTTAGTTTCAGCTGGAGCCTTTTGATGGGGTGGTTTTCTCCTTAGGATGTTTGTCTATCTGAAAAAAGAGAAGCAGATTCTCCAATGGAGACTAAGTTAGCACCAGGCAAATGGAATAACCCTTATGTTTTTATAGAGAATTTAACAGGTGTAGGCCCTCCTGTAGCCCACAATTGGTGGTGGCTTGCTAATGGAGAGCAGGCTCATGTTTGGATATGGTTCTGACTTGTTTCCCAGCTCCAGCTATGAGTCACATTCCACTGAGCAGATCAGTTAGCCATATCAATAGCAGTTGGTTTCCCACCATGGCTGTGCACCACTATTGCATTTGTGTGAGCATCACCACAGTTTATTTGCTGATAAGTAGGTTAGACCAAGAGTTGCTTGGACAGAAATTGGTCATTTTCTCCTATTCATGCATGTAGCACCTTCTGACACTAGACACACTGACTGTCTGGGGATTGACCCTCTTCCAGATTCCAGCCATGTCATTCCATTTTACGTGTCAACCACATATGGTGTCTTCAGCAGTAGGGTCTTACCACTAACCTTTGGTGGGTCATCAAGTACTCTGACAAAATCTGTCTTTCTTTTAGGAAAACTTGTAGGTCTCTCTGATCAAAAGCTCATTGTGTGGGCTGGAGAGATGGCATAGTGGTTAAGCACTTGCCTGTAAAGCCTATGGACCCCGGTTCGAAGCTCGATTCCCCAGGACCCACGTTAGCCAGATGCAGAACGGGTGCACGCATCTGGAGTTCGTTTGCTGGTAGCCCTGGTGCACCCATTCTCTCTCTTGCTCTATATCTGCCTCTTTCTCTCTCTGTCACTCTCAAATGAATAAATAAAAAATATTTTAAAAAAAAAAAAGCTCATTGTGAATGATAGACACATGCTGGTGCTGGGAGTTACAGGTCAGTTCCCTCTAAGAGAAGAAAGAAAAAGATAACTAATATAAGCAAGAGAGAGAGAGAGAGAGAGACAGAAGTTGTAGAAGATTAAGGTCAGTCTTCATTGTATCCTCTTCAGTGCCTGCTGGCTCAGCTGTTAATTCTAATGGCCTGGTGAAGGATCAGCCATTTGGTCTGCCTTTTAGGATGTATAATTTTATGGTACCATTGCCTTTTGGGTCTAGATTTGTGTCTCCCACTCCCTTCCTTGCTCTTCCTTCCCTCCCTGCCCACCCTATTGTCTAGTCCTCGAGATGCTTGCTGGGTATGTTGGCATCTTGGGCAGATTCAGGTTAGGTGCTTTAGATGAGTGAGACTATGCAGTGATTATATTTCTGTGACTGGGTACGTTCACCATTTTTCCTCAAATTTCATTGTGTCATTTTTTTCTTACTGCTGTACAGAAATCCATTGTGTAGATATACCACATATTAGTTATCCATTCTTCTACTGATGGACATCTGGGTTGATTCTAGCTCTTAACTATTACAAGTTGAGCTGCTACAAACATGGTTGAGCAAATCTCTCTGGACTGAGGTTTAAAGGTTTTAGGGTACATGCCCAGAAAGGGAGTAACTGGGTCTGTTGATAACTCTATAGTCAGCTTTTTTAGTCTCCATATTTCTTTCCAAAGTGATTGTATCATCTTACATTCCCACCAACAGTGGATGAGGGTTTCTATTTCTCCACATCCTTTCCAGCATTTATTTTCATTTGATATTTTGATGTTTGCTATCTTTACTGGGGTAAGATGGAATCTCATAGCTGTTTGAATTTGCATTTCCCTGATGATTAGGGGTGATGAACATTTTCTTAAGTGTGTACTTGCCATTTGTATATCTTCCTCTGTGAACTGTCTGTCCAGCTCTTTGCTCCATTTTGTGAATGGGTTGTTTGACTTTTTGTTGTTTAGGGTTTTTAATTACTTGTAGATCGTAGAGATTAGGCCTCTGTCAGTTGGATAATCTGCAAATATTTTCTCCCATTCTGTGGGAAATCTATTGGCTTTGTTTATTGTGTGCTTATCTGTAAAGAAACTCTTCAGCTTCATGTGATCCCATTGGTTGAGTGACTGTCTAAGATCGTGTGCTACTGGGGTTTTGTGCTACTGGGTTTCCATGACATAGGAATGGAAGTCCTTTTCCATTCTATATCATGGAAAGCTTCGGCATTCCTCACCAATTGAAAATACAACTAAAATCGTTTTTTAATTTTTTTTGTTTATTTTATTTATTTGAGAGCAACAGACACAGAGAGAGAAAGAGGCAGAGAGAGAATGGGTGCGCCAGGGCTTCCAGCCACTGCAAACGTACTCCAGACGTGTGTGACCCCTTGTGCATCTGGATAACGTGGGTCCTGGGGAATTGAGCCTTGAACCAGGGTCCTTAGGCTTCACAGGCAAGCGCTTAACCACTAAGCCATCTCTCCAGCCCTATAACTAAAATCTTAAAAGGTTGTCTCTCCATGTTTCACATTATTGTCTAATGTTGACCAACCATGTCATGTCATGTGTTCTATGTTTCATGTCATCTCTCCTAATAAATGACTAAATTTATGCTTATTAATTGTTCCAATACTTAAGGTCATTAAATGTTCTGATGCTCATATATTTTAAGATGATGTTGCAATTATTAAAAGCTTACAATATATTTAAAATAATTAACCTGTATGTTTTTGACAACATGCATGTTCATGCTTATTATAATAATAGACATATTTATATACAAATTCTAATCTTGCTTCTACAGAAAGAAATGTGTTTTTGGATCAAGAAAGACTTTTAAGGTAAAAAAAAATGTTGTAAGGTATGTTATTAAAAGCATACAAATATACTATAAAAAAGTTATGAGACTTAAACTGAAAGAGTTTTTGGTTGCCTATGATAAAAAGGGTTAACGTAAACATTTTCATTCTTCTTTTTTTTCTCACCTTAATTGTTCATATAGTTCAGACTTTACTCTTTGTAATAACTTGATAAGTTTATTTACATTGTCATGTCTCAAATCAAAATTAAATTAAACTATACCTATATTTCCTACTGTTAAAACTTTGAATACTAAAAATATCTAAATTTTTAACAAAATCAAGATTCATTTTAATGAGTTTATTTGTTTATTTAAACCTCATCTAAATATAACATAAAAATCAAAAATATAAAATCAGTATAACTAACCTTCTGAGTATTAAAAAGAGGTGAGCCTAGGGGTCTACTGAACCAGGAAATGTGAAGACAGACAATCAGAACACAGTCTAATTATAATTAACCATTAAAAAGATAAACCATACAAGCAGAAGTTAGAAAAAAACTGGCATGGTAATATCAAAAGTCTTATGGTAAAAAAGTTTTTGTTGATAGTTATAAGAGTAACTGACTAAGGAAGATAAAATGGATAGAAAACTTTAAATGTTAGTAAATATTTGATGAAAAAGATTGTTACAAAGTGGTTACATAGATTGTAAGGTAGAAATATGTAAATGAGTAAAAATTATGTAGCTAAAGATATGAATAAATTTATACAGAAAGTTAAAGACAAGGTTGATTAAATCTTAAAGTACTTGATCAGATTACAAACTCCTTGATATTAAGAAGACCACTAACCTAAGGCTTATATCAGAATAACAAAGGATGGCCCCAGCAGGTAACACGATGCTATGGTGTTCAGGTGGTAAACTTAAAAGCTAACTGATTCATATTAATCTGGTCAGGATAATGGTTGAAAAAGAGTGGCTTTAAAGTTCTCAACCAAATTTAATATGCTCTTCTGTTTATCATCCTCGTTCTATTTGATAAGATTATTATATCTGGGCTGGAGAGATCGCTTAGTGGTTAAGCACTTGCCTGTGAAGCCTAAGGACCCCAGGACTCCCATTAGCCAGATGCACAAGGGGGCTCCGTGTCTGGAGTTCATTTGCAATGGCTGGAGGCCCCAGCATGCCCATTCTCTCTCTCTCTCTCTCTCTTTCTCTAATCTCTCTTTCTCCCTTCCTCTCTCCCTCCTTCCCTCTTTCTCTCTGTGTCTGTCACTCATAAAAAAAAATACATAAATGATCAAAAACATTTTAAAATATTTTAAGATTATAACTAAAAGAACAAACAAACAAAAATCCTGAGCCTTAAAATGGTTCCTGTCTTGTTCATGTTGTTTTATTGGGTGTTTTATCACTGAAGCTATTGTCTAAGTCTTATAAAATGTGATTTAACCATTGAAACTTTACTTGTAGGGAAACAAAAAGTAAATAAATAAATAAATAAATAAAATAAAAACTCCTCCTGCCCTAGGAAAGCCTGCAATATACAAACAATATTAATATAGTTTATCTAGGCTTCATATATTCTACCATTCATAAACATTACCTTATATTAAACTTAAAAAATGGTTCTGTGATAAAAGGTAATTGATGAAAAAAATCACTTTATGTCTATCATAATGTCTCTAATGTATGTTAAAAGCAGATTGATTTACCTCAACAACGACCAAGTTTGGCTTCATTCTTAAGCTATGTATACTCAGTCTCAGTCAAAGGTTTACTTAAATAATGGTCTAATTTCTTGTTTTTAAGTTCATTGCTTATAGATATATTAATACTTAAGACATGTTACTTGCTCTAGAAAAATGATCTTAAATGCTGTGTTCTGCTTCCAGTGTTGGGGATTATTGGTAGCCACACAGGTATCTTAACTAATCAAAGATATTACCAAATACAAATGCCAAACTTTATGCTGCCTTACTTGACATGTTAGACCTATACTTTTAGTTATTAAATATTTTAAAAATAAGATGTGTCTACTTCTAAAAACTGTATTCCCTTTGCCTTAGTTATTTACATAGTTCAATCAATTCTCTATAATAAGTTGATAAATTTATTTATAATATCATACCTCATATTATAATAAAAAAGTTAAAGGCCTCTGGCACAAAGTTATGTCTTGTACCGTAATAAGCCTTCATGCTCATCCTGTCCCACACTACATAGCATTTTGTATGGACACTGTAGTTTTTGCACTGTTTCAAGGCCATCGTTAGTATTACAGCTTCTGACCAGTACCAAAATTTTCTTATGTTTCTTCTTAACTCCACAACACACCTAGAGATATCTCTCTACTAATTAACCATTTTCTCAGGCTTTGGAAGCGATTCCCCTGTACTCACACTGATGTAAAAATAGACTGATTCTCCACCACATCTCTGGCACAAGTTCTGGAAACTTGAGTTTCCCATATCAATATCAAACTTAACAAGATCAAAATATTTTAACTAGTTTTGTTTATTTTTTTAAACTCAATCTGAATGTGACATAAAAATCAAAACTAAGTCTTTATTTTGTTACATAGTACACCTGTTTACAACAATAGGTTTCTTAAATGTTACAATCATATGTTTTACTATTGGGTAAGACCTTTACTTATTTGCTATAATTCTATTCTAATAAATAATACTGAGTCTAATTATATAAAATATACTTTATTGTATTATATAACCAGTATAATCCTATAAAACACATTTTCATTATGTTTATAAAATAAGCAACTAATAATAACAAATTAGCAAGACTAATCAAAGTTTTATCCTTTCAGCTTAACATACTTTCATTAGTTCTCCTAAATATAAGGCTTTTTAGTCTTTCAACCAAGCAAGTAAAGACCATAAACCTTCTCCAGTAAAGGCTTAACACACACACACACACACACACAAACAACTTTAAACCAAAATTTCAAAATTAGTTAATTTATTAATCTCTATCATATCTGAATTCAAAATAATTTAAGATATTTCAAATATTGCTTCATTAATAATCTCTTATACTTCCTTCCTTATCTAAACTGAATTTTTATATTTCCACAAATTTCAATTAACCTCCCATCCAAGTTAACAATTCTTTCTTCCTTACCCAACTCCTAATTATTATTATTTTTCTACCTTGAATATAATGTCCATGTCACCTGTAAATGTCATGTCACATGCAAGAAAACTCATACATGAATAACCAGATCATAATGGCTAATAGATTTGACATGATCTAGACTTTTTTTTCTAATGGCTCTAATGACTATCACTCTCCTGAAGCACCATCTCCTTGCCTGTTCATAAGACTGATGAGGGATAATAGCCTACTATATACACAAAATTACAAGATAAAGTTTGACAAATAAAAAACTAAAACTCCCAAAAGTCACACCTGTGGGACTAAGAATTCAATGTGGACTACAATGATTATGGAGAGGTTAATGTTACCAATTCAGAGCCAATGATATTTTGGGCTATATTAGCCTTTTTAATGGCCAATATTATTTCTTTACATGTGACCTGACATTTATCTGTGACCAACTAAGACAGATATCTATTGCTATAAGTTAATAAATCTCACAACTCTACTCCCTTCAAGTTAAACCTATCCTGTCTCTGGCATGTACTTTTTTCACCCTCTCTTTTTGTCCTTGCATATTCAGATGCCTCACAGAATTCCTCCTGGACAGAATACATGCCTTCAGTGCTCAGCAAGTCACTAAATTCTTCATGGCACCTGAATATCAGCCCCTGAACATCCAACTGCCACAGGACTGAGAGATCTACTGCCCACCCCAGCTTAAAACAGTTGGAATATGAGTCTTCATCCCCAATCCCCGCCCCCCATGTAGTCCTCACCAAAATGTCCCACTCACTCCCTGTTCTCCCCATTTTATTTTTATTTATTTGAGAATGGCAGGCAGACAGAAAGAGAAAGACGCAGATAGAGAGAAAGAGAGAATTCGCACAACCGAGCCTCCAGCCACTGCAAACAAACTCCAGATGCATGCACCAACTTGTGCATCTGGCTTAAATGATCCTGGGGAATTGAGCCTTGAACAAGGATCCTTGGGATTCACAGGCAAACACTTAACTGTTAAGCCATCTCTCCAGCCCCCCAATTTCTTTTATCCTTCCACAGTCTGGACTCAGGTTTTAATAACCTTCCCTGAAAACTAAAGGGAACTAAAGAGTTAATAGCTACCCCTAAAGCCTGTGGGCAAGAGAGAAGTTTGGCACCCTTCCCTGACTAATGTACTCCCCTTAGCCTAAATGGCCTTGAAGGACCAGAGACCATCTGAGTACCCTCACTTAGACATACCTGGCTGAAGAAGCCTATTCTGAACAAGGACACAAACAGCTACAATTTTCTTATCAACTGCACCTGGTACAGTCTGTTTTTCTTAGGATCCTCCTTATAAGCTTACACCCCAGCCTGGCCCAGTGTTTCAGCCTTAATCACATGGGAAAGCTAAGGACCCTCATTGTTTTTTCTCTTGCCTGTAGAGATCAAGTCTGATGTTCTCTTTTGCTTTTCTCTTACACATTCCTTTCAAAGATGATCATGTCATACCCCAGCCCTATGTGTTACCCAGTGAGGATTATGTATCCCCAGGCCTCATATCTAATGCATTGTTGATCATGTCTCCCCAGTTCTTCTCTGTAACATCATGATGGTCAAAACTCTCCAGACCATATCTATAACACAATGATTATCATGTCTCCCCAGGCCTCTTCCATGAGAACATGATGATCAAGTCTCTCCAAACCACATCTGAAACATATTGATATTCATGTCTCCCATGTCCTCTTCTCTAAAACATTGATGGCCAAATCTTCTCAGGCCTCATTTGTAACCCAATGATAATCATGTTTCCCCAGGCCTTATCTGTAACAATATGCTGGTTATGTCTCCCTAGACCTCATCTGTAACACAGTGATAATAATGTCTCCCTAGCCCTCAGCTTAAATACTAAATGGATAATTTCTTACCCCAGGCCTCATCTGTAACCAAATGCTGATCATGTCTCCCCAGGCCTCATCTGTAACACAATGATGGTCATTTCTGCCCAGGCCACATATGTATCATTGTTCCAATCATGTTCCCAGGCCATACCTGTAAAATGATGATAAAGTCATCTCACCATACCACTTCTGCAGCACAATGATTATCATGCCTCTCTAGGCCTCATCTGTAATACAGCAAAGATCATGTCTTCCCAGGCCTCATTTGTAACACAAGGAAAATCAAGTCTCCCCAGATCTTATCTGCAACCTAATGATGATCATGTTTCCACAGGTCTCATCTGTAGCACAGTGATGTTTATGTACCCTAGGTCAAATCTGTAAAATAATGATATTAAATTCATCTCACCATACCACTTATGCAGCACAATGATGATCCGGTTTCCCTAGGCTTCATCTGTTACACAGTGAAGATCATGTCTCCTCAGGCCTCATTCGTAACACAGTGATAATCACATCTTCTCAGGCTTCATTTGTAGCAAATGATGATCAAATCTCCCCTGGCCTCATCTGTAACACAGTGATGATCTTGTCTCCCTAATCCTTATCTGTAACACAATGATGATCAGACCATATCTGTAAAATAATGATGGTAAATTGGTCTCACCATACCACGTTTGCAGCACAATGAGCATCATGTTTCCCCAGGCCCCTTATATAACAAGATTTGGGGCATGTATCCACAGGCCTCATTTGTAATATGATGATCATCATGTCTCCCTAGGCCTCATCTGTCCAAACATGTTGGTCATGTCACCACAGGCCTCATCTGTAACACAGTGATGATAATGTCCCTAGCCTCATCTGAAACACAAAGATGATCAAAACCTACACCAAGACTCACCTGTAACCCAATGATAATCATGTCTTCCCAGGCCTC
Source organism: Jaculus jaculus (assembly GCF_020740685.1). NCBI lineage: Eukaryota > Metazoa > Chordata > Mammalia > Rodentia > Dipodidae > Jaculus > Jaculus jaculus. Next base: position 1,671,227 of record NW_025423491.1, read on the forward strand.
AACTTTAACATGATAATGATCATGTCTCCCCAGGCCTTTTCTGTAACATAATGATGGTTGACTCCCCAGGCCTCATCTGTAAAATGATGATTATCATGTCTCCCCAGGCCTCTTCTGTAACACACTGATATTCACGTCTCCCTGGCCTCTTCCCTGAAACATTGATGACCATGTCTTCTCAGGCCTCATTTTTAACACAATAATCATCATGTCTTTAACACAATGATAATCAAGTCTTCCCAGGCCTTGTCTGTAGCACAATGAAGATCATGTCTCTCAAGGTGTCATCTGTAACGCAATCATGATCATGACTCTCCAGGTCTTGCCTGCAGCACAATGATGATCATATTTCTTTAGGCCTTATCTGTATCACAATAAACATCATTTGTCCTAGGTGTCATCTGTAACACAGTGATGATCATGTCTTCCCAGGCTTCTTCTGTAAGACACTGATGACCATGTCTTCACAGGCCTTATCTGCAACATCTTGATTGTCATCTCTCCCTAAGCCTCATTCATAACACAGTGCTGATCATATCCCTTCAGGCCTCATCTGTAATAAAATGACGATCAAGCCTTTCCAGGCCTGAATACTAATATAATGATAATCTTGTCTCCACAGGTTGCTTCTCTAAAGCAAGGATGTTCATATCTCCCCAGGCCTAATCTATAACACAATGATGATAAAGTGTCCCCATTCATCATATCTAACACAATGATGATCATGTCTCCCCAGGCCTCATCTGTAACAACATGATTACCATGTCTCCCTAGGACTCATCTGGAAAAACATACTGGTCATGTCTCCTCAATCCTAATCTATAACACAATGATGCTCATGTCTCCCCAGGCCTCTTCTGTAACAACATGATGGTGATGTCTCCCTAGGCCTCATCTAAAACACAAAAGTGAACATTTTTTATCCCAGGCCTCATCTGTACCACAATGCTTATCATGTTTACCTAGGCCTTATCTTTAACACAGTGATGATGCAACTGTAAGCCGAAAGAAACCTTTTCCTTCCATAAGATGCCTTCTAGTCAAATGTTTTGTGCTAGTAATGAGAAGATAACTGCTTCACTAAGGTCCAAGAAATGCTTTCTTTACGTTATAGCAATTTGCAAAAATGTTGATTTCCCACAAAATGACATTTCCTGGATTTAGTGCCACCTAACACTGAAACACAATGTTCAACAGATGTAAGGTGTCTCCATTTTATTCAAAGCTTGTCATATGATTATTTGTGAGTTTGCTTTGAAAACTCTTTCCCAGAGCACATGTATGCATCATCAATGAACAGATAAAAAGATTAGAGGATAGAGTCCCTAAATACATTGAAATCACCTGTGGTGTGATGTTTATAATGACCTAAACATTAGGACTCTTCAGAACTACAATTAAGTTTTAAAAAATCCAGCTCTCAAAAAGATGTTGAGGGCTGGAGAGATGGCTTAGCAGTGAAGACACTTGTCTGCGAAGCCTAAAGACCCAGGTTTGATTTCACACTACCCATATAAGCCAGATGCCCAGCGTGGCACATGCAAGTGGAGTTCATTTTCAGGGGCTGGAGGCCCTGGTACACTCATTCTATCTGCTTGCCTCTCTCTAATAAGTAAATTTAAAACTATAGTTTCTTATTTTTTAATTTTTATTTATTTATTTATTTGAGAGCGACAGACACAGAGAGAAAGACAGATAGAGGGAGAGAGAGAGAATGGGTGTGCCAGGGCTTCCAGACTCTGCAAACGAACTCCAGACGCGTGCGCCCCCTTGTGCATCTGGCTAACGTGGGACCTGGGGAACCGAGCCTCAAACCGGGGTCCTTAGGCTTCACAGGCAAGCGCTTAACCGCTAAACCATCTCTCCAGCCCTATAGTTTCTTTTTTATTTTAATTTTTTGTTTATTTTTATCTATTTATTTGACAGTGACAGACAGGGAGAGAAACAGGAGAGAGAAAGAGTGCGCGAATTGGCATGCCAGGGCTTCTAGCCACTGCAAATGAACTCCAGACACATGTGCCCCCTTATGCATCTGGCTAACATAGGTCCTGGGAAATAGAGCCTCAAACCTGGGTCCTTAGGCTTCACAGGCAAGCACACAACCACTAAACCATCTTTCCAGCCCTATAGTTTCTTTATGTTAAAGCCTATTAATTCTTGGACACTCCAGAGAAGGTCCTGAGGAATATATTGAAACCCATTAGCAGCTATAATGGCAGTATTTATAAACTCACTGGTGAGTGAGCTATGTGCTGACATGTAAGCTCCAAGATACCAGGAAATTCAGTACTCTTTATGGCTTGAGAGTGCCTGAGATATAAGACTCTGATGAATTAATGCAGGAATGAAACGTGGACTGTTTGCCATTTTGAACTCTTGGTGGTTTTAATAGAGTGGTCTGAGTTTTATCCATTCCTCTGAATGTCCTTGACTTGGTCCGTGTCCTTCTAAATGAAACACTGTGTGGCTAGAAATAATATATGTGTAAAGATGTCTGCCACACAGATGTACTGATACATGACACTTTTGCCTTTTGTTTTTAAGGAGGATGGCAGACATAATACAGGTTTTGAAGAAGGACAAATCTTGAGTTTTAAGTGACTCATCAATTCTTTGGGTTGCCTTTATTTTTACAGTAGGGGGATCAAAGACAGGGCCTCAAGCATGCACGGCAACCACTCTACCACTGAACTACATCCCCAGTCTCTCAATTTTTTTCATATGTAATAGAATAAACATCTTAGTATTGGAAGGGTTAAATGAGAAAATGTCTGTAAAAGAACTTAGTACAATCTATTACTGTAATAAATAATTTTACTTTACTTTCTGAAGGTGAGTTTCAAGGCAAATGTATAGAAGTATACAGTATATTCATCAGGAACCTTTGCATGGATAGACATCCATTTTCTTCCCATACACTTTTTTTTTTTTTTTTTTTTTTTACCTTCTCAGTAAGGCCCACATGTCATTCCCTGTGTATAAGTGTACACTTTAATACCCCCTTCATTCTTTTCAAGTTATTCTTCACACTTACAGCTTATAATTCCCTATCACACTGTACAGGATGGCCCTGTGTAGTGGCAGTCATGATTACATTTACAGTGGAATTTACGACCTTCCTAGCCTGCCATGCATTCCCACTGCTTTTTTGGGGGGGTTTTCTCCTCCTTGAACCAACTTGTTTTTCATTCCTTACCTCTTACACACCAAATCTGAAGCTCTTTTCATGGCCTCTTCAGCTCCAATTCTTTTTTCTCCACAGTATTTATAAAGCATTTACCATGGAGTCCAAATGGCTTCCCAAAGTTCAGGGCAATGCCCTGACCAGACAGGCCAAACTAAAGCTTTCATGTTTGAACAGTGCACTGGTTCTGAGAAAAATTCTCACACAGTAAAGAAAAATTTCCTCACAATTATCTCTATACAGTCCTAATGTAGAACTATTTATCACATAACTTACTCTATTTTATATTAAGCTTTCTTTTTTTCTTCCAAATGTGGCCTTCTTAACATTTTGTGCTTGCTCTGTTCTAAAGAAAGATTAATTACAGGAGTTGGGAAGATAGCTCAGTGGTTAAAGGTGCTTGTTTGCAAAGCCAGAGGGCCTGATATTGATTCTCCACTACACATGTAAAGTAAGATACATAAAGTGACTCATTTAACTGGAGTTCCTTTGCATCAGCAAGAGGCCCTGGCATACCCATGTTCTCTCTCTCTCTTTAATAAATGAAGTATTTTGTTGAAAAAGAAAGACTAATTCCATATCATATACACTTTTTTTTTTCAATAGAGCTATTCTAGATGTTTCCTCATGCAGACATGCTTTCTGAGCTTCACTTCTAGCCAGAGTGGAAAGGCCATGCTGTCTTATCTCTAGCTGCAAAGGAAGGAAGGGCAGATGTGGGAGGCCAGTTTCTCCCTTTTCCATGCCCTTACCATTCCTTTATTTTCTTTCATCATTACTGGTATTTTTTTTTTTCTGTATTCTGTCTCCAGCTCCAAAGAAGGTATTGATTTCCAAAGCTCAGTAATTTGAGGACCTCCTTCATGTTATTACTTACTTACCTCCACCTTCCCCATCCGAATTCCACCTGTAATACTTGGGATCACTTTTCCATCTAAAAAAAAATTAAGACTCCCTATTAATAAATTGCACTGCTTTAAATTATAAAATAAATCCTTGACAAAACTAGAAGTCTCCTTATACACCGAAAAAGTATAGTAAGTGAATTTTAGTTGGTTGTGGCTCCTTGCTTCAGGGCTTGTGCTCAGCTGAGTCTGTTGATAGGTTAAGAATGCTGGAGAGGTGTTGAGGATTTATAGGCCTTAACCTGAAACCTGATCTTTGAAACAGAGGTGGAAAATGAACACAGAAGAAAGCAGCTCCCTCATTTATTTGTTGATCCTATGGCTACATGTACATGTTGTGAAACACTGCTTAGAATTTTAGATTCATAAAAATATGTTTGTGAGGGTTTTTTTGTTTATTTTTATTTATTTATTTGAGAGTGACAGACAGAGAAAGAGGCAGTTAGAGAGAGAGTGGGCGCGCCAGGGCCTCCAGCCTCTGCATACGAACTCCAGACGCGTGCGCCCCCTTGTGCATCTGGCTAACCTGGGTCCTGGGGAATTGAGCCTCGAACCGGGGTTCTTAGGCTTCACAGGCAAGCGCTTAACCGCTAAGCCTTCTCTCCAGCCCATTTGTATTTTTAATATTCTGATTGGTTTAATCCTGTTTCTTTCAATAACTTATAACTGCTCACTTTTCTCCTTATTGGATCAGCCACCAGAGAATGCTTCTGGTGTAGGATTCATTTCTGTGCATGGCAGAATGGGATTAGCTATAGGATTTAAGACTGTATTGGGTTCAAACCTTGCCTCGTTTCCATTTTCCCAAAGAGACTCGGGAATTGGCTGACTGACCATGGTCATGGGGAAGTGGTCCTTCCAGTCAGGTAAGAGCTACTCAGTCCCCATGAGGCTTCTGAAAGCTTGAAGGCGGGTCTCCAGCCAGACATCTCTGGGGCAGTGTGTTGACCAAGGTTGCCATGGCAATTGTTCATTGTCCACGCCTACCTCGATGACGTCAGTGTTTGATGACCAATGGGAACGCAGCCTGGCTCCACGCTCCGCCTCAGCAACCCAGAGAGGTTCTTGCAGCATTGGAGGCCCAGTCATGCCCAGGGGCAGGTGCGCTGATGGACTGCCACCTTCCAGCCAAGATGTTCCAGATGCTGAGCAGCGGCCCTTGAGGATGACCCTTTCTTCTCGTGAGTGCCAAGCTGGAGGATTGTGGGGGCGGAGTGTGGGAGTTAGGGCTGGGAGGAGAGGAGGATTTGAGGAGCACGGGGTGAGGAGATGAGGCATTGAGGTGAGCAGAGGAGGACTTGGGAGCATGGAATGAGGAGAGGAAGACCTGGGAGCATCGCGTCAGTGGGGAAGGACTTGGGAGCACCACGTGAGGAGAGGAGCACTTGGGAGGAAAGGTGAGGGAGGAGGATTTAGGACCACCAGGTGAGGGAAGGAGTACTTGTAGCCCCAGGTGAGGAGAGGAGGTGAACATGGAGTTCGAGGTGGGCACTCGGGCTCCCTGCGGGCAGCAGCCTGGCATCTGTGTCCCTAGTCCCTGTGGCCGCCACAGGCTTTGCAGGTGGTGGTCACTGCTGTGCTTGTGGCACCAGAGAGAAATAGGTTCTGCAGATCCCATCCATGGCCACTTTGATTCCAAGCTAGCAGTAGCTTTAAAGAGTGATCATCAGTGTGGCAGCATTCCTCTCCACGGTTTTCTAGTGTGGCCATTGTTGCAGAGAGATGGAGCACCACTGATCTGCAAAGTTGCCATGGTGAAATGTTTGTCCCTTTGCCCTTGTGAATAAGTCTGGTCTTGTTTGAATAACCCTGGTTCTAGCTACACACAAGAGGAACAGGGACACAGAGGCGGGTGGCACATTTGACATCTCCAGCAATAATTGCCATCACCCGGTAAATGGTTCCCATGAAATAAGGACTTTCAAGAAACCAAATTCACCATTATCTAGTTTTCTGGGAGTGTCTGTTTGCTATGTAACCCTGGCTAGCCTAGACTTGCTCCAGCCTCAGCCTCCTGAGTGCTGGGGTAACAGGTGTGAGCCATTGCGCCTTGTAGCACTATATAAACTGATAGCTTATTTCATCAAATCTGTATGATGGATATGTTAGGATTCCTTTTTTTTGTACAATTGTTTTAGTCAGTTTGAAGTTTGAATCGGTGTCCAAATTTACTTTGATCACTTAAGTTTTCTATATTGCATGGAGACAATTTTATATAAGGATGAAAAGTTACATTTTAGTACTCAAATTCCTTTAATATTTTGTTTTTAAAGAATGATGTTTAATATGCTTACATGTATTGGTACTAATTTAAAACAAAAATCTCAGAAATGATAATGAATACAAAGATAAGATAATTAATATTTCCCCTAAGGGTTATTCATTATATGTAACAGGTATATGGACTTGAGAAAATTTTATCAACACATTTGCTTCTTTAGAATTTTGAGAATATTTGCGCTTGATATTACCTCAGCATATTTAAATGTTTAAATAAAAAAAAATATTTGTACCAGGTGTGGTGGTGCATGCCTTTAATCCCAGCATTTGAGAGGCAGAGGTAGGAGGATTACCTTGACTTCAAGGTCGCCCTGAGACTCCACAGTGAATTCCAGGTCAGCCTGGGCTAGACAGAGACCCTACCTCAAAAAATCAAAAAAAAAAATTGTATTTGTTTTTCCTTTGTTTAAAAGCCTCAGAATGGAGATTACGTATACTCACAGCTGTCACACTGGTTTGTGTGTGTGTGTGAGACATCAGTAGAGTGGGTAACCCTTAGGATTATGATGTAATATTTTTGAGTTGTATTCTTGCCTGGTTATGGCAAAAGAAGCAACATCATACATAAACATACAATTTAATCTATAATTGGTATCTTCTGGTCGTTATCTATCTAGCAGAAGCATAATTTAAGCCATTGGTCAACACATTCTGAGCAAAGGCAAGAACTCAGAATTTAGGTACAGAAATATTAACAGACTGGAGCAGGAAGCACACACCCAAAATCACTTTTTCCCATGTGTAGGATGGAAGAGAGCACGGGTTACACTTAGTCTGTCCACAGTCATTTTTGTAGCTTTAAGATACAAGCAGTGATTACAATAAAAATAAAATACAATTAAGCTACATTTATAAAACTGACTCATGCTTGTAGTTTCTTTTTCCCACAATTTATTATACACAGAGTAACCCACTTGGAGGCAAATGAGGAAGAAAATGTGAATAGTGGTGAGCTAGTGTCCGTGGTCTGTCTTGTAGTTGACTAACAAATGACAGTGTATGTTGATTTTAGCATTGTCTAAGTAGAACACCACTATTTTCTAAAAATCTCATTGTTTCATAATCAAAGACAGTAGGAGTATATAGTACTTACTAATTATCCAAAGGTAGGCAGAAAAAAAAAATATATATACATACACACAAACTTCATAAGATACAAGCAGTGATTACAATAAAAATAAAATAAAATTAACCTACATTTATAAAACTGATTAATGTTTGTAATTACTTTTTCTTTCCACAATTTATTATATAATTATTTCCACAATTATACCCACTTGGGGATAAATGAGGAAGAAAATGTGAATAGTGGTGAGCTAGTGTCCATGGTCTGTCTTGTAGTTGACTAACAAATGACAACATATGGTGATTTTTGAATTTTCTAAGTAGAATACTACTATTTTCTAAAAATCTCATTGTTTCATCATCAAAGACAGTAGAAGTATATAGTACTTACTAATTATCCAAATGTAGGCAGAAAAAAAATATATATATATGCATGCATGCATACATACATACATACATACAAACTTCCTGGATATAAAATTAGAATCATTATTTTGAGACTAGTAAAAATTTACTGTTATATTGTTAAATGCTGAAAAGGTTTGAATTAGAGTAAAATTAAAATCTAAGCTTTTGAATTAAATTTTCAGTTTCAAGGTTTACCTACTCACCTACTCATACAGTGTATCTTAAAAGTGATATTTTAAAGTTTGAACTTTTATATTGTATATATTAGATTTAAAAATTATGTCTCAGAGCTGAATTTTCAGTGAACAGTATATTCAGGTATATTTTCTTAATCATTTTGTATCTTGACTGAAATAAAAAAATTAAATCTGGCACTTCCTCACATTTAATTTTCTCTTAAGAATATTAATTTTTTCTCCAACTTGTACTTGATTAAGAATAAGATTATAGGTTGTCAACAAAAATTTTTAGATAGGAAATAAGAAAAGTACAGGATTTTTACGGTGAAGGAGATTTTGACAGGTAAATTAATCAGGTGAAATATTTTGGGCATCTATTTATACCCTAAAATAATGATTATTTACAAAAAGTTTAGGTATACTGGGCATAATTTAGAATATTCTGCTTGGCACTGAAACATGACCTGTGAGTTTTCTGAGGCACTAAAATGAAATTGAGATCATGCAAATCTATAAAGAATAGCTGTGTTGTATAACTTACCAGCTAATAGCAAACAAGGGCTCAGAACCAGGCTGGCAAATCTAGCAGCCTTTTTTTCCATTATATATATTTGGGTACAAGGTCTTACTCTGTAGATGACTTGCCTGGAAGTTGTGTTTCTACTGTTTCAGCCTCCTAAGTTGTTAGATTATACATGGGCACAATCATGGTCAGATTTAGCTTTCTTTATAAAAATTTATTACTATTATATTTTCCTTAAGCCATGCAACACTTCATGTGTTATATGCTTTTAGTCAGTGGACCCTGTAAATAATCTCATCTTCTTGCAACTAGCAAGAACTAAAACTTACTTATCTATAATCTCTGTTTTAAAAATGTGGGATCCTAGAGAGAAAGATGAGTTGATGAAGCGCATTTTGTGTAAGCAGAAGTACCTGAGTTCAGATCCTCAGGCCCATGTAAACTCATGCTGTAGTGTGAGCATTTGCAATCCAAGTGTGTTAGGGAGAAAGAGACAGGAGAAATACCTAGAAGCTTGTGGGCCAGCTAAACTTGTAAATGCAGTGGTAAACAACAAGAGCAATGCTCAATACCATAAGAAGAATGAGAACCCAGAAAGTGAAGTTGTCCTCTGACCTCCACACCTGCACCATGAAACACACATACACACACACACACACACACACACACACATCTTTTTATTTGCAAATTTTTATTTAGTTTTCACTTTAAAAGTAGTTGCAGTTACTCATGGATATTGACCTACCCACTTACTGACTTGGAAATGAGTATATTCCATGTGCAATGCGTGAATTGACTGGTTTCATGATTGAGCATTGTCTCATGGCAGGAAAGAAACAAAAATCACTCTGTTAGAAAGCCCTGTAAACAGTGTTGAAGGCTTTTTTTAGCGTTTGTTCCAGGTATGCATTGTGTTGCAGGTCTTTACCAAGAAAACATAGTATCTTTATGAGTAGTACACCATACACAACTCACATTCTAATTCAAAAAAAACTGTAAAAATAAAAACAAAGATTCAAAATTCTAGGTTTTTGATTTAAAAGGTCTCATTTTATGTTAAAGAATCTCAATAGCTAATGTGCATTTTAGTGCCTATTATAATTTTATCAGAAACATTTTAATATAGAAGTTTGTTGTAAGTGAACTTTGCAGATTTCAACATAATATCAAATGGAATAAGGTTCTATACATCTTTTTAAAGTAATTTATTTATTTTGTTTATTTATTTCACAGAGAAAGGGGGAGGTAGAGATGGAGAGAAAAGAGAGGAGGTGGGCATGCCAGGGCCTCCCGCCACTGCAAAGGAACTCCAGATGCACGTGCCCCTTGTGCATCTGGATAACGTGGGTCCTGGGGAATTGATCCTCGGTTCTTTGGCTTTGCAGGCAAATGCCTTAACCACTAAGCCATCCCTCCAGCCTTATGGATCTTATATTAAAAGAATGTCTCAAGTACACCATCATTTGAACCATTACTTGGTTCTTTCTTGGATAAACTTACAAGGCAAGGGACACAAACTTACTATGGCAGAACTGTTGGTCAATTGGTATCCTTTAACTTCATGAATGAATGTTCCTAGTTCCATCAACAGTATTATCATTGTCTATGAGAAAGGAGGGCATTGCTCATGTGATAGTGGGCATGGGTATTGTCCAATTATGCTGGCATCAAGAGATTCTTCTGCTCCATTGTAAGTGGTTGTTTTTAGATGACAGTAAAGGGGAATTCTTTTGTTTAATATTTTTTGTTCATTTTTTATTTATTTATTTGAGAGTGACAGACACAGAGAGAAAGACAGATAGAGGGAGAGAGAGAGAATGGGCGAGCCAGGGCTTCCAGCCATTGCAAACGAACTCCAGACGTGTGCGCCCCCTTGTGCATCTGGCTAACGTGGGACCTGGGGAACCGAGCCTTGAACCAGGGTCCTTAGGCTTTACAGGAAAGCGCTTAACCGCTAAGCCATCTCTCCAGCCTGTGAAAAGGGGAATTCTTTACGGAAACAGTTGCAAGATTTTTTTATGTTTCTACTATAGATAGAGACAACCCCATGGATTCTGTTTCTAATTTGTAGAAGCCCTGACTCCTATTCTCATGATCCTTTTCTGCATGTTATATTAATTTAATTGTGCATTGAAACTTGGATTAGTCAATTCTTTGGAGGTACTGGAAACAAGCCCAAGGCCTCAACCATACTAAACCTCTACCACTGAACCTTATCTTCATCCCCTTATGTACTTTGTTAATGGAGCAGTCATTGAAGTGAGGGACCTTTCTTTATGTTGTTGAGAACTTCTGGCAGAACTTTTAGCATGTCTGCATATAGTAGAAACAGGAATTCTGTGGGGAATGAGACTGTCATGTCAGTGATCATAAGCTTTGTAGTAAAGAATAAAGTATTTTTTTTTACTTAGAGTCACGAATGTTTATGTTTATACAAACTAATGAAAGTTATAACATGCAAAATATGTTTATACATTGAGTCTTAAAACAGGAAGATATTCTCTGAAAGGAGAGAATTAAAGTTACAAGTTTTAAAAGTAAAAAAAAAAAAACATACACTTTGTGTTTAAAAATTAAGTGTTGGTATTTACATCTACACACACACACACACACACACACTTACTTTCTCTGGGAAGAAGGCAATGATGTTTATTTTGTGATAAATTCTGTAGGTAAATTATACGGAGTTGAAAGTACAGTTGAGACAAAACTTCATTCAGTTTGGTTGTGATTTTGTTCATGAATTTTTTTTTTAATTTAATTTATTAGTTTTCATTTCAGTGAATACAGGCAGTTTGGTACCATTATTTAGGCTCATCTGTGATCTACCCCCTCCCATTAGACCCTCCTTGTTAATGAAAATGGGTTGTGCATTGTGGAGTTAGCCCCCAGTTATTAGTATGATAAATGTCTCTGCAAATCATGACCCAACATGTAACTCTGACATTCTTTCCGCCCCCTCTTCCGCAAGACTTCCCTGAGCCATGTTGGGTTCATTTTTGGTCTGCTTCAGTGCTGAGGTGTTGGGGGCCTCTGAGGCTTTGGCTCTCTGATTTGGTAGGAGTTGATTTTTCTCTGCGTTGATCTCCTTCCCCTTTGTGCTGGTATCTGGTTCACAGGAAAACATCACCCTTGCTTATTTCGCCAGTTGTCCTTAGTTTCAGTCGGGCCCCTTTTGAGGTATGTTGGGGCAGCTCTCTTCTTGGGATCTGGAAAAGAGAAGCAGATTCTCCAACGGAGAGTAAGTTAGCACCCGGAAAATTGAGATAACACTTACTTTTTTGATAGACAGTTTGATAGGTATAGGCCCTCTTATACCCCGTGATTGATGGTAGCTTGATATTGTAGAGTGGGCTTGTGTTTGGGTATGGTTCTGACTTGTTTCCCAGCTCCAGCTAAGGGTCTAGTACCACTGAGTGGATCAGTTAGCCAAATCAAGAGCAATTGATTCCTCACCATGGCTGTGTACCACTATTGCACTTGTGTGGGCACCACATCCGGTTATTTGTTGCTAATTAGGTTAAACAATGTGTTGCTTGGACAGATCTTGGTCATTTCCCCCAGTCGCCTATATAGCGCCTTGTGGCACTAGACACGCTGACTGTCTGGGGACTGACTCTCTCCTGGCTTCCAGCCATGTCATTCCATTTTACGCGTCAGCTGTGTATGGAGTCTTCAGCAATAGGGTCTTGTCACTGGCCTTTGGTGGGTCATCAAGTACTCTGACAGAAGTCTGTCATTGTTTTGGGAAACCTTGTAGGTTTCTCTGATCAAAAGCTCATTGTGGATGGTAGGCCCAAGCTGGAAGTGGGGGTTACAGGTCAGTGTCCACTAAGAAATTGAGGAAAAAGATAACTAATATACAAGAGTTAGAGAGGAGAGAGATAGAGGGGAGAGGGGGAGAGGGAGGGAGGGAAGATGTAGGAGATTTAGGTCAGTCTTGATCCTACCCTCTCCAGTGTCTTGTGGTTCAGGTGTTTCCTGTAAGGGTCTAGTGAAGGTTCAGCCATTTGGTCTGTCTTTTAGGAAGTAGAATTTTATGGTACCATTGCCCTTTGGGTCCGAATTACTGTTTTCCACCCTTTGCTTCCCTCCCCGCCCTCCCATCCATCTTATTGTCTAGTCCATGAGGTACTTGCTGGGTATGTAAGGCATCTAGGGCAGATTCAGTTTAGGTGTTGCAGATGAGTGAG